>NW_010366488.1:0-1450 GCF_000414095.1 Morus notabilis | reverse complement strand
GGGCACGAAGAGAACTTCGATCTAACGCCTGATGGGCCCCGTTAGGACATGAAATGTTTTTGCCGAAAATGTGCCAGCTGTAGATCGCGAAGAGAGGTTCGATCTAACGGCTGATGGGCCCCATTACGACACGAAAAGTTGTCGTCGTTCTCGTGCCATTCGTTGATCGTGAAGAGAGCTTCGATCTAACGGCTGAGGGGCCCCGTTACGACACCAAAAGTTGTCACCGTTCCCCTGGCGGCGGTAGAGCGCGAAGAGAGCTTCGATCTAATGGCTGATGGCCCCGTTACGACGCCAACAGTTGTTACCGTTCCCATGCTGGTTGTAGGGCGTGAACGGCGCTTTGATCTAACGGCTGATGGGCCTCGTTACGACACCAAAAGTTTCGCCGTTCCCGTGGCAGTTGTAGATCAGGAAGAGAGCTTCGATCAAACAGCTGATGGGCCCCATTTCAACACTAAAAGTTGTCATCGTGCCCGTGGTGGTTGTAGGGCACGAAGAGAGCTTCGATCTAACGCCCGATGGGCCCCGTTAGGACACCAAAAGCTTTTGCCGAAAACGTGGCAGTTGTAGATTGCGAAGAGAGGTTCGATCTAACGGCTGATGGGCCCCATTACGACACCAAAAGTTGTCATCGTTCCCGTGCCATTCGTAGATCGCAAAGCGAGCTTCTTCGATCTAACGGTTGTTGGGCCCCGTTACGACACCAAAATTTGTTGCCCTTCCCAGCGCGGTTGTAGAGTGCGAAGAGTGCTTCAATCTAATGGCTGATGCGCATCGTTTCAACACCAAACGTTGTCACCATTCCAGTGGCGGTGGTAGGGCGCGAAGAGAGCTTCGATATAACGTCTGATGGGACGGCCCCGTTATGGAACCAAAGGTTGTCCCCGTTCCCGTGGCAGTTGTAGAGCACAAAAAGAGCTTCGATATGACGGATGATGGGCCCCGTTACGACACCAAAAGTTGTCACCGTTCCCGTGGCGGTTGTAGGGCGCGAAGAGAGCTTCGATATAACGTCTGATGGGACGGCCCCGTGATGGAACCAAAGGTTGTCCCCGTTCCCGTGGCAGTTGTAGATCGCGAAGAGAGGGTCAATCTAACGGCTGATGGGCCCCGTTACGACACCAAAATTTGTTGCCCTTCCCAGCGCGGTTGTAGAGTGCGAAGAGTGCTTCGATCTAATGGCTGATGCGCATCGTTTCAACACCAAACGTTGTCACCATGCCAGTGGCGGTGGTAGGGCGCGAAGAGAGCTTCGATCTAACGCCCGATGGGCCCCGTTAGGACACCAAAAGTTTTCGCTGAAAACGTGGCAGTTGTAGATCGTGAAGAGAGGTTCGATCTAATGGCCGATGGGGCCCATTACTACACCAAAAGTTGTCATCGTTCCCGTGCCTTTCATAGATCGCGAAGCGAGCTTCTTCGATCTAATGGCTGATGGGCCCCGTTA
>NW_010366487.1:789-1148 GCF_000414095.1 Morus notabilis | reverse complement strand
TTCCACCGCTCTATATAAACCCCCACCACCATTCCTTCCCATTTACTCAATATTTACATCACTCCCACAGAAAAAAAGAGAGAGAGAGAGACTTATGCTTTCTAGAGAGAGAGAGCGAGAGGGAAAAAAAAAGGAAAAACCAGAACGAGAAAGAAGAAAAGTTTGACAACAATGGCAGATAAACAGCGCATTCAGAACCAAGACCTGATACATCAAAACCCTCCATGCCCCAAATGCGGCTTCTCCGAAGTCGGCAACTCCGATTCCCAAAAACGGCGAAGGCCGTTCTCGATCAACTCCGAACAACCCGACGCCAAGAAGCTCTTTCTTGCCTCAGGCACGGGTTCCGGCAATTCGTC
>NW_010366487.1:0-486 GCF_000414095.1 Morus notabilis | reverse complement strand
GGGCGTTTCGTCGAACGCCTCACCCAAGACCGCGCCAAAGCGCAACTCGGCCATGCCCTGTTCGACCACTGGTCTGCCTCCTCGTCCGCCGCCGCGCCGGCTCCAAAACTTGGCTCCCATTTCGTCTCCGTCTCACTCGCCTTTGGAATCTGCTCGGACCTCAGGCTCGGTTTCGGGCGTTTCGTCGAACGCCTCACCCAAGAGCGCGCCGAAGCGCGACTCGGCCATGCCCTGCTCGACCATCGATCGGCCTCCTCGTCCGCCGCCTCATGTCCACTCCCATTCTTTCTACGGAGAAATCTTTCTTGAGGACCTCGGCCAACTCTGACAATTCAAAGGTAAATGAACGTGTTTTCTTCTCTTTCCTTTTTCGTTCTTGCGATTAAACGTCATTAAAATCATGGTTAATTAATGTACTCTCTGAAATTAATTCATGATACTTTCTTGGTTTAACTTATATTTCCTCATCAGGGCTAGTTTTCTATT
>NW_010366486.1:0-1318 GCF_000414095.1 Morus notabilis | reverse complement strand
ACAACTTAGGTTGGTGTGAGGTCAAGAGATAAACATTGCCTAGGTAGCCAAAATAATTTTAGGTTGTGGAATTAAGAAGTGGAATTCCAGGAATTGTTTCTAGAGTGGAGCTTAATGAAGGTAGGGATGAATAGTTGTACTGAGATATAGGCTTGATATCACATACACATTCTTTATGCGGCACTCGAGAGAGGGTATAAGGATATACAACACTCTAGGTTCTTGAGAACATTGAGCTAGGTTAGGTACATTACTACAAAGAAACATAATCGCAATAGAGTGAAGTTGAAACCTTAACATTGCCATCATATTGATTTTCCATTTTAATTCAGCGCGTGTTATTCATTACTGTTATCTTTCCTTTTAATTTAGTTTTCTTTTATTTTAGTTTTTCGTTGAGTGTATCACATTCAAATTTGATCACTTAGATAAAGTTAAGATATGATATTCGCAATAGTTAGTTTACATTGTTAACGTCAATCCTCGTGGGACGATATCGGTCTTCGGACCACTTTATTACTTGTACGACTTGTGCACTTGCAAGCATAGTCAAATTTTTACAATAAGTTTTTGGTGCCGTTGCCAGGGATTGAACGGCTAAGATTTAGATTACTATAGTGAAGAAATATCTTGTTTTAATCTAAGGTTTTTTTTGTTTGTATTTATTTATCTATTTTTTCTTTGGTTGTGTTCGTAGGTGCATGCAAAAAGCACGTGGCTCGGAACTCTTGCCTTTGGATTCAGAAATCGAATGAACTATTCGGGCTTTGGGGAGAGAACAACGAGCTAGGGCTAAAAACATGGCCGAGGAACAAAACCAATTAGACCAGCAACGGACGTTGCGAGATCATTTCAAGCCTATGGTGAACGAGAACTATTCGGGCATCCAACGTCAACAAGTCAATGCCAACAACTTCGAGCTCAGGCCGGCCCTCGTCAATATGGTCCCACAGAACCAATATGGAGGCTGGCCGCACGAGGATCCCAATATCCACTTGGTTACTTTTCTGGAGATTTATGACACAGACAAGATTAATGGGGTGAGCGCCGAGATCATTTGTTTGAAACTTTTTCCATTCTTGACCAAGTTCGGGCATGACTATCTTTACCATCAGGGAGCGTAGCCGCATGGGAGGACATGGCCCAAAAGTTCCTCATCAAATTCTTCCCGCCCTCCAAGACGTCTCAACTGAGGGCCGGATCACTCAATTTCGGCAATTTGAGTATGAACAATTATATGAGGCATGAGAACGATTCAGGGAGATGCTCCGGAAGTGTCCTCAACATGGTATTGAGGATTGATTCTAAGTGCAAGTTT
>NW_010366485.1:0-865 GCF_000414095.1 Morus notabilis | reverse complement strand
AACGTTCCCAAGGTCTCCGACTTTAGCCTGATCGTGACACGTGGATGGGCTAAGAACCACCTTAGTGGTGCTCACTTCAATGGGAGAAACCCACGAGACATGTCGCTAAGGAGTCATCAGGTTGCTTAAAGAAGATAAGACTCGAAAAGGAAGTAGTGAGGCGGGACCATCCCTAGATGGATCGCTAGTTCATAACAACCTCTAGAGTCGGTTAGTCGGTTAAACACTTAGACTGAAGATCATTGTAACCTCCCATAGGAGCTAGGCAATGGATCTGAGGTGACCAAAAGGATGGTGATTGGTTGCACTAGATGTGGAGACATCCTGTGAAGTGGACCAAACGAGAGGAGTCTCGATACGATAGGAGGCTTCACGGACGCCACCCCTAGGTGGGACGTGTTGCCATTTATGATCGTAACACCATAGATGAAACTTTTTTTAAGGATTTTCTTTATGTTTAAGTACTTGCATTCATGCATCATACTTTTCTTAAATTTAAGCAAATTGCCAGCGCCGCTTTATTTTATTTTTCAGCAATCATGTCTTTATCCCCGATCACACAAATTCTTAGTACAAACAAATAAGTGGGTGAAGATTACGTTGACTGGAAACGTAACCTTGATATCGTATTGATGGTAGACAAGCACAAGCATGTGCTCACCACCCCCTGTCCTCTTGAGTTGACTGATGAGTCCACTCAAGAGGAGCGAGACGCATACACTGCTTGGATACGTTCCGATAAGATCGCTAGGTGCTATATTTTAGCATCAATTAGCAATGTGTTGCAGCAGCAACATCGAAACATGCTGACGGCTACAGATATGATCTACAGCATTGCTGAAATGTTCGACAGCCAAGGCCGTCA
>NW_010366484.1:86321-89023 GCF_000414095.1 Morus notabilis | reverse complement strand
CCGGAACCCCAAGCTCGTATCTATGCCTATACTAGGGGAGATGCAGCAATTGGAACATCCACAGTGGTGATAGGTCAGCTTCCTGTAGCCAACCATAATGCATACGCTTTATTTGATTCTGGAGCAACGCATTCATTTGTGTCAACTAAGGTTACAGCATCTAGATAGTGCAAAAGATAGAATAGATCAACCCTTTAGGACTCCCTTGCCCTCTGGGGAGATCTTATTGTCTAATTATTGGTTAAGAAATGTTCCAATAATTATTTGTGGAAGAACATTGTACGTGAATTTGATAATCATTAGTATGAGCGATTATGACGTCATTTTGGGAATGGACTTCCTGAGGAAATACAACACCGTCATCGACTGCAGAAGCCGAAAGGTCACGTTCAAGCCACCTGAGGAAGGAGAGTTCACTTACACAGGGACATCTCAGGAGCGGCCAATGCAGATGGTGTCCACGATGAGAGCAAGTAAGATGTTAGCTAGCGGATGCATAGGGTATCTAGCTAATATGGTGGACAAGTCTAAGGAGATTAAGTTGAGACCGGAGGACATTTCAATAGTCAAACAATTCGTGGAAGTCTTTCCAGAAGAATTACCGGGACTACCCCCAGAGCGAGAAATCTCATTCGAGATCGAACTGATGCCAGGATCAGCACCAGTTTCTAAGGCACCGTACCGGATGACCCCGGCCCAGCTTAAAGAGCTTCAGGTGCAACTGCAAGAGTTGATAGATAAAGGTTTTGTGCACCCGAGTTATTCGCCATGGGGAGCACCAGTTTTGTTCGTGAAGAAGAAAGACGGTACACTGAGGATGTGTATCGACTCTCGGGAGCTGAATAAGATTACCATCAAGAACAAGTATCCACTGCCGAGGATCGATGATCTATTCGACCAATTGAAGGGAGCTGCATATTTTTCCAAGATTGATTTGCGTTCAGGGTACCACCAACTTCAGATAAAGGAAGGCGACGTGTCAAAGACAGCTTTCAGGACTCGTTATGGACACTACGAGTTCCTCGTGATGCCGTTTGGACTGACCAATGCTCCAGCAATATTCATGGACTTGATGAACCGAGTATTTAAGGACCATCTAGACAAGTTTGTTATCGTCTTCATAGATGACATTCTGTTCTACTCCAAAATGAAGGAAGAGCACGAGGAGCATCTGAAGACTGCCCTACAGATATTGAAGGAGAACCAGTTGTATGCCAAATTTTCAAAGTGTGAATTTTGGCTAGAAAGGGTACAATTTTTAGGGCATGTAGTATCCAAGGAAGGAGTTACCGTGGATCCCGCCAAGATCGAAGCAGTTAGTAATTGGTCAGCCCCGACGAGTGTGACAGAGATACGTAGTTTTCTAGGTTTAGCAGGATACTACCGACGCTTTGTGGAGGGATTCTCAAAGCTAGCAGCACCGCTCACGGCTCTCACACGGAAGGAAAGGAAGTATGAATGGACTGACAAGTGCGAAGAAAGCTTCCAGGAGCTAAAAAGGAGACTCACCAGCGTACCAGTGTTGACCATTCCAGATGCGGATGAAAGGAACTTCGTAGTCTACAGCGACGCTTCTAAGAAAGGATTAGGAGCCATTCTCATGCAAGGAGGAAAGGTGGTCGCCTATGCCTCACGACAACTTAAAGATCATGAAAGGAACTACCCGACGCACGACTTAGAACTTGCAGCGGTGGTTTTTGCACTGAAAATATGGCGACACTACCTGTATGGAGCGAAGTGTGAGATCTACACAGACCACCAAAGTCTCAAGTACATCTTCACGCAGAAGGAGTTGAATATAAGACAACGAAGATGGCTGGAATTGGTAAAGGACTATGATTGTGAGATCCTCTATCATCCCGGAAAAGCAAACAAGGTGGCGGATGCACTAAGTCGGAAGTCGTCAGCAATGTTAATGGCGATCAATACTCTGCCACAACCCCTGCAGAAGGACATACGCGACCTTGAAATTGAGATAATTTCGGGGAAGTTATCATTTCTCACCCTACAGCTGACCATCCTCGAGCACATGAAGAGTAGTCAGGAATCCAATCCTACCTTGGTGAAGTTAAAGGAGGAAGTTCTCAAAGGCAAAGAAATGGTGTTTAGCCTCGCGGAGGACGGCACACTCCTCCACAAGGGTAGGATATGCGTCCCTAAAGATGAGGAAATGAGGAAGCAGATCCTTTCAGAAGCACATGAAACGCCTTACTCTATTCATCCAGGAGCAACTAAAATGTATAAGTATCTGAAAAGGAGCTTTTGGTGGCCAGGAATGAAGAAGGACGTGGCTGAATTTATATCGAAGTGCCTTAACTGTCAGAAAGTTAAAGCAGAGCATCAGCGTCCAGCAGGAGAACTACAGAAGATTGATATTCCAGAATGGAAGTGGGACCAAATCATGATGGATTTTGTGGTAGGGTTGCCCAGAACATCCGATGGTAACGATGCAATTTGGGTAATCGTGGATCGATTGACTAAATCTGCACACTTTCTGCCGATCAAACTCAGTTATTCTGTTGAGCGGCTGGCCGAACTTTACGTGTCTAAGATAGTTGCGTGGCATGGAATTCCAGAATCCATCATTTCGGATCGAGACGGCCGCTTCACATCAAGATTTTGGAAAAATGTACATGACGCAATGGGATCTAAGCTAAAGTTCAGTACGGCTTTTCACCCGCAGACAGATGGCCAATCTGAGA
>NW_010366484.1:73536-77698 GCF_000414095.1 Morus notabilis | reverse complement strand
ATCTAGCTAATATGGTGGACAAGTCTAAGGAGATTAAGTTGAGACCGGAGGACATTCCAATAGTCAAACAATTTGTGGAAGTCTTTCCAGAAGAATTACCGGGACTACCCCCAGAGCGAGAAATCTCATTCGAGATTGAACTGATGCCAGGATCAGCACCGGTTTCTAAGGCACCGTACCGGATGGCCCCGGCCGAGCTTAAAGAGCTTCAGGTGCAACTGCAAGAGTTGATAGATAAAGGTTTTGTCCGCCCGAGTTATTCGCCATGGGGAGCACCAGTTTTGTTCGTGAAGAAGAAAGACGGTACACTGAGGATGTGTATCGACTATCGGGAGCTGAATAAGATTACAATCAAGAACAAGTATCCACTGCCGAGGATCGATGATCTATTCGACCAATTGAAGGGAGCTGCATATTTTTCCAAGATTGATTTGCGTTCAGGGTACCACCAACTTCAGATAAAGGAAGGCGACGTGTCAAAGACAGCTTTCAGGACTCGTTATGGACACTACGAGTTCCTCGTGATGCCGTTTGGACTGACCAATGCTCCAGCAGCATTCATGGACTTGATGAACTGAGTATTTAAGGACTATCTGGATAAGTTTGTTATCGTCTTCATAGATGACATTCTGATCTACTCCAAAACGAAGGAAGAGCACGAGGAGCATCTGAAGACTGCCCTACAGATATTAAAGGAGAACCAGTTGTATGCCAAATTTTCAAAGTGTGAATTTTGGCTAGAAAGGGTACAATTTTTAGGGCATGTAGTATCCAAGGAAGGAGTTACCGTGGATCCCGCCAAGATCGAAGCAGTTAGTAATTGGTCAGCTCCGAGGACTGTGACAGAGATACGTAGTTTTCTGGGTTTAGCAGGATACTACCGACGCTTTGTGGAGGGATTCTCAAAGCTAGCAGCACCGCTCACGGCTCTCACACGGAAGGAAAGGAAGTATGAATGGACCGAGAAGTGCGAAGAAAGCTTCCAGGAGCTAAAAAGGAGACTCACCAGCGCACCAGTGTTGACCATTCCAGATGCGGATGAAAGGAACTTCGTAGTCTACAGCGATGCTTCTAAGAAAGGATTAGGAGCCGTTCTCATGCAAGGAGGAAAGGTGGTCGCCTATGCCTCGCGACAACTTAAAGATCATGAAAGGAACTACCCGACGCATGACTTAGAACTTGCAGCGGTGGTTTTTGCATTGAAAATATGGCGACACTACCTGTATGGAGCGAAGTGTGAGATCTACACAGACCACCAAAGTCTCAAGTACATCTTCACGCAGAAGGAGTTGAATATGAGACAACGAAGATGGCTGGAATTGGTAAAGGACTATGATTGTGAGATCCTCTATCATCCCGGAAAAGCAAACAAGGTGGCGGATGCACTAAGTCGGAAGTCGTCAGCAACGGTAATGGCAATCCATGCTCTGCCACAACCCCTGTAGAAGGACATACACGACCTTGAAATTGAGATAATTTCAGGGAAGGTATCATCTCTCACCCTACAGCCGACCATCCTCGAGCACATGAAGAGTAGTCAGGAATCCGATCCTACCTTGGTGAAGTTAAAGGAGGAAGTTCTTGAAGGTAAAGAAATGGTGTTTAGCCTCACGGAGGACGGCACACTCCTCCATAAGGGTAGGATATGCGTCCCTAAAGATGAGGAAATGAGGAAGCAGATCCTTTCAGAAGCACATGAAACGCCTTACTCTGTTCATCCGGGAGCAACTAAAATGTATAAGGATCTGAAAAAGAGCTTTTGGTGGCCAGGAATGAAGAAGGACGTGGCTGAATTTATATCAAAGTGCCTTAACTATCAGAAAGTTAAAGCAGAGCATCAACGTCCAGCATGAGAACTACAGAAGATTGATATTCCATAATGGAAGTGGGACCAAATCACGATGGATTTCGTGGTAGGGTTGCCCAGAACATCCGATGGTAACGATGCGATTTGGGTAATCGTGGATCGATTGACTAAATCCGCACACTTTCTGCCGATCAAACTCAGTTATTCTGTTGAGCGGCTGGCCAAACTTTACGTGTTTAAGATAGTAGCGTGGCATGGAATTCCAGAATCCATCATTTCAGATCGAGACGGCCGCTTCACATCAAGATTTTGGAAAAATGTACAAGACGCAATGGGATATAAGTTAAAGTTCAGTACGGCTTTTCACCCGCAGACAGATGGCCAATCTGAGAGGACCATCCAGACCCTAGAAGATATGCTGAGGGCATGTGTCATGGACTTCAAGGGAAACTGGGATAGGAAGTTACCCTTGATAGAGTTTTCCTACAATAACAGCTATCACGCGTCAATAGGAATGGCACCTTTCGAAGCTCTATATGGAAAAAGATGCAGGTCCCCAATTCACTGGTACGAACCAGGGGAGAAGCATCTTGAAACAGTAGACTTCATCAGGAGAACCACTGAGGATGTGAGACTTATTAGAGAGAGGTTAGATACAGCTCACAGTCGCCAGAAGAGTTACGTAGATAAACACCGTAGGCCACTGGAGTTTCAGGCAGGAAACTTAGTTTTTCTGAAGGTGGCACCGATGAAAGGGGTAATGAGATTCGGCAAGAAAGGGAAGCTCAGTCCGAGGTATATAGGACCTTTTGAGATCCTTGAAAGGATTGGAAAAGTCGCATATAGACTAGCATTGCCGCCAGAATTAGCTTCTGTACACAACGTCTTTCACGTATCGATGTTGAAGAAATATGTGACAGATCCGTCGCATGTGTTGCACCAGGAACCTGTCGAAGTGCACGCGGACCTCACCTACGAAGAGAAACCAGTCCAGATCTTGGCTCGCGAGGAGAAAACTTTAAGGAATAAAGTAATTCCTTTAGTTAAAGTCTTGTGGCGAAATCACAATATTGAGGAAGCTACTTGGGAACGCGAAGAAGATATGAGGAAAAGCTACCCCGAGTTGTTCTAATTTTCGGGACGAAAATTCTTAAGGGGGGTAGATTGTAGTGACCAAGGAAAAAAATCCCATAATTTTAATAATGCAATTCATGTATTTAAGTCAAGGATTTTCCTGGAAAATCATTATACTATGTACATTTTGCGATTGAAGGATTTATGGAATTAAAATCTGCATTCCTAAATTCTGTAGCAGATTTCACGTTAAGTTCACAATTTTTCGATCAAGTAAATTCGATCGATAAATTCTCACCGTACTTTAAAACGGAAGAATTTCTAGTACAGATACAGCTTGAGAACATTAATTTTAAGAATTTCCAAGCACAATACAAACTAGCATCCAGTACCCGCATACAGGAGAAAATAGCTGTCAGTATAATTTTGGACAGTTTAATGAGTAAATTTAGAAAGTAGACAAAGGTACAAGGGTTAGGTTTCATTTTTCTCTTTCCTTCCTTCACTTGGCCGGCCAAACTTAAGGGATTATGGCCAAAAATTTGGCTAGTGAAGTGTGCTACATGGACTTCATGATGGGATTGAGTCAAATCAACTATTGGACATGAAATGCTACATCATCCCCTCTTGAAACACTCCACCGGCCAGCCACAATAAAGGGGGGGATTAATCCAAAAATCTAGCTAATTAAGCTAGTTTGGTAGACTTAAATGAGAACTAAGATGAGATCAAGTAATGTCTATAAAGGTGAGACCATTAGTGCAAGCATTAGGTTAGCCATTTTGCACATCTCCTCTCATTTTCCCCCACACCCAAACCGGCCACACTCCTCCATTTTCCCCTCAAATATTTTCTCCTACTCTCCCAATCTTGAGCCACTACAAACCATAAAAGAAGAAGAAGGAGATCAAAGGGTCTAGGAGGCGTCTAGACAAACATTTTTTCAAAGGGTATAACTCTAAATCCTTTTTTTTTTATGTTTTAGTAAAGTTTAAAATATAATATTCCTCTTAAATTTCCTCATACTTTCTAGTTCCAAGCCAATAACAAATCTTAGAAGAGTTCAAGGTTTTCAAGGGAGAGAGATAGTTCTTCAAGGGTAAGCTCTCAAACTCTTCTCCATTAATTTCTAGCCAACTTTAAGCTTGGATTTGTGGATGTAAATTTGAGGTTCTTGAGGAGATGAGTTGTAATAAGGGTGTGTGAGTTTTATGTTGGTTTGTGAGTTTTGAGGTTAGCTTGATGTGGTATGTTTATGCTTGATTTAAGTTGCTTATTTTC
>NW_010366484.1:71916-73417 GCF_000414095.1 Morus notabilis | reverse complement strand
GTTTTGAACTTTTTCGGTTATTATGAAAAAATCTATTTTTACTCTAAAACCAAGTTTGAAGTCATTTTTGTAAAAACGGACAAGCTGTCCAACACAGTTTCAAAAAAAAACTGGCAGCCACTGGTTCAGCCAAACGGGACTCTTAGAGGCTGAATCTTGATTTTTCATAAAAGTAACAATTTTAGATTTCGATGAGATGAAGAAATGTCGTGAAGAAAATATTTTCAAAATCCGACCCTAAGAGGTACTAAAACACAGATTCCCAAAACGGCACAGTTTTTGACTAAAACAGTTTCAGGAAAAACAGCGGCTACGGTTTTCAGCCAAACGAGGCCTTTAGAGGCCGAATTTCAACTTTCACCAAAAACAAAAATTTTAGATCTCGACAAGACGAGGAGGTTTCATGAATAACAAAATTTTGAAATCCCACTCTAAAATACAGTAAAATGCATATTTCAGAAACTGCACAGTTTTTAATGAGACAAAAATAAAACAGTGTCGATTTCAACAAAAAGTTATAAAAGAACCCGAGATAGAATTTCAGTAAAACACAATGACATTAAACCTCATTTTAATGAAAGTATTCATAAAGGAAGTTTTCAAGAGAAAATACTTTCTTTAAAGAACATAGTGGGTTACCGAGCGAATTATCCCGACGGGCACCTACGAGCCCAATACGATAGGTCCGTAGAATTTTGAAGATTTAATGTGGGTCCAACGCCCACATTAGTTTAAGAGACTCCGTTGGAGTATAAATTTCAGCGGCGTAAAAGTTAAAATACCATGTATAAGTCCTAGGTTGAATTGGACCTTAATAGCGTAGCAAGGGAAATTAAGAAAAATAAGATTTTGAAGATTTAATAAATTAATCTTTATTATCCTTTAGTAAACAAAAAAATATATGCCTTATGGAAAGGGTTTATATTTTTCTTCATAAGTTGCTAAAATAGAATAGCAAATAATAGTTGATCTCACACTCTTAATGGGTGTTTATTTCCAGAAGAAAGTAAGAGACTAGGCTGATAGGCAAAAATAGGATTCCAGCTTTGAAAATCAGGTAAGTAGGAATCTCGCCTACAGTATAAATAGATTTTAAAGTAAACAGTACACATGAACTATATATGTTTGAGTACATTTAATGTTATGAATGCTATGCTATGTTATACTACATACACTTAGGCAGTACACCCGAATTATATGTGTTCGAGTACATGATATAGTATGCTATGCTAGGTCATATTGCATACACCTTAATAAGTCAAGAGGAACTTATAAGACTAATCTCAGTTGAGTGCCATACCAGCCTCCACAAGGGAGGTAACTCAAGCTCCACAAGGGAGAAAAAAAAAATAATAATAATGATGTCCTCCGACTCAAGGGAGGCATTCAAGTTATAATCACGGTGTCATGGGGGACCTTGCAAACCCTCACGTCCCGATGATTGCGCGCAAGTGGTACGAGCACTCGGGCCCATCAGTAAGAAAGATAAGATAAGATAAGA
>NW_010366484.1:61641-71774 GCF_000414095.1 Morus notabilis | reverse complement strand
ATGTGGGGCTCGGGATATGGATACCGCTCGCAAATATTTCCGCAATCAGCTTTATGTTATAAATAGTTTGTTAATTATGATTCTGAAACAGATATGTTAAGGTTTGAATATTTTAATTAAGAAAGCAATTTCGTATTTTATGTTTATTATAAGACCTTTAAAAAAAATGTTCCGTAAATTTTAAGAAATTTCAGTAAGTACAAGTTAAAAAGTTAGTTACAGTGGCGGCCTCAAAGGAGGGTCGTCACAGTTTGTTAGTAGAGTGAGGAGTGTAGAAAGGATGAGTTTTGAAAGAAAAACTGTCAAGGGTTGAGAGGTAGAATTAGAGAGAGAGAGAGAGAACTTAGGAGAGATGAGAGAATTTGAGAGAAAAACTTAAAGCTCATAAGAAAATGCTCGAGGTTATAAAAAAAAATTTTAAAAAAAGGGTGAGCGGGAAAAAGCCCGTTTTTTATTTAAAAAATTATTAACATTAGACGACGATTTTTTAAAAAACCGTCATCTATGTGTGCGACTGAATCTCATTGCGTTTTTTCGCACATTAAACAACATTTTTTTTTTAAACCGTCGTTAAATAGGCGTTGTCTAATCTCTTTTTTGTTGTGGTGTCTTTTAATTTTTTTATCTCTTATAATTTTCCTTTCCTTTCTTTTTTTTTTTTTCCATCTTCCCAAGTAGAGCGTAAGTAATTGAGAGTCGGGGTTTTAAGTTATTTATTTTACAATTTAAATTAGGATAATGGAAATTTAATGAATGTGCTTTCTAATCGACAATTTAACACAATACTCTATTATTATTATTTAAAGGTGGTTGTGTCGTTTTGGGTACAAATGGTGTAAAAAGAAAGAAAGAAAAAAAAAAAAAAAAGCAAGGAAAGAAAATAAAAGAAAATAGAAGAAAAGAAAAAGTGTCCCTTGGAATCAGTTTAACCAGTGATTGGCAAACTCGTCCATTTAATGGACAAGAATGTTTTGGGGTCTGAGTTTTTTCATTTCTCAACTACTTTTTCGTTTCCTTTTTCTTTTTTTTTTCTTCGTACAATCACAATCTCTCTCTGCGTTTTATTTCCATGCGAGGAACGGCATTCATAACATTTGGATCAATTCAACAAAAGTGAAGGCAATACTCATTGCCCCAAAAAAGAAAAGGAAAAAAAAAAAAGAGAGAGAAGAAAATAATGAACGAGAAAGCCTCCGTCTCAAAGGAGCTGAATGCCAAGCACACCAAGGTCTCCTTTTGCTTTACTCATTCAAGATACCATTTTTTTTTTTAATTTGTGAATTGAAGAATAATGACATTTTGTTGTTGACTTTTTCTGTTTTTTTTTTTCAAAGAAAAGGAAAAAAAAAATGTGCGCTAGCTTGTCAGAAAGATTGATCATATATAGTTTTGGGAATTTTAATTTCTAATTAATTAATTAAGGTGTTGTAATTTTTGCGTGCAGATTTTAGAAGGTCTTCTGAAGTTGCCTGAAAACAGGGAATGTGCTGATTGTCGGACCAAGTACATATTTTTATTTTTCTTTTAAATTGTTACATTGTACATATACATATATATATATATAACTCTGCTTAATTAGTACTTTAATTAGCTAATTTCTGTGTTTTTATTCCTGGGTTGATGAAGAATCTCAAAATAATTGTTATTTAATTTCACCTCGCATACAATACATTCATACAAAAAAAAAAAAAAAAAAAACCGAAAAAAAAAACTGTTGTAAAAAAACAAAAGGGACTTTAATGTAGTATGGACTTAAAAATAAAAAAAATAAAAAAATAAAAAACTGTTTTAAGGTGTACTTCATTGGCAGGGCACCACGTTGGGCAAGTGTGAACCTCGGAATATTTATATGCATGCAATGTTCTGGTGTTCACCGGGGACTTGGAGTGCATATTTCTAAGGTTTTATCTTCTTTTTCTTTGTATATTTCATCACCGGAACTACTTAGAAGATTTTTCGTTCTTAACAGAATAGGCCAATAAGCGAGGCATAACATAAAATATACAAGTGGTTACTCTATGAGGAAGATTATATATTGTCACTCCCAGAAGCATTGGAAAGTTAATTTTTACCATGAAACTAAATTAAGTATTCTGCTGTGTTCCAATAATGGTAGTCCTAAAAACTAAAAAAAGATTTGAGTAGTTGCTTCATAGATAG
Organism: Morus notabilis; assembly: GCF_000414095.1. NCBI lineage: Eukaryota > Viridiplantae > Streptophyta > Magnoliopsida > Rosales > Moraceae > Morus > Morus notabilis. Next base: position 69,614 of record NW_010366484.1, on the reverse strand, counting down.
GGAAGAAGTTGTTGATATGATAAAATAGATTAATTCCAAATAATACGATTTTACAAAAAATGTCTCTTTTGAATGCCTTTCCAATCCCATTTTAAAAGTTGCTTTATATGCTTTCCTTCTCACAATCATTATGATTATTTAGTGCAAATTTTTGTTTATGTCAGAACTAACTATGTCTTCAAAAAAAAAAAAAAAAAAAAAAAAAAAAAAAAAAAAAAAAATTTGTTCTACTAGGTGCGATCTACTAGTTTGGATACATGGCTGCCCGAGCAAGTTGCATTCATGGAATGTAAGATCAATGTGTCTCAGCTGGCCTGTTCAGAAAATGATAACTGTATTCTAGTCGCAAGCCAATCAATTAATTGTTCATCTGTGTTTTTTCTTTACCAGCAGCTATGGGTAATCTAAAGGCAAATTCTTATTGGGAAGCAACAATGCCTAAAGATTTCGACAGAAGTGCAATCGAAAAGCTTATCCGCGACAAGTAAATTGCTCACTAAAGCAGGAGATACAACTTGTTCCTTATATTATCTCTCTTCCTTTTTTTAACTAAATTCTCTTAGAAACTTATAGGTATGAGGAAAAAAGATGGATCGGGAAGAACACTAGTAGTGCTTGTACAGAAATGACAGCAAAATCAAGCGAAATAAACAGAAATGTGAATTTGGTAGGAGTGGTGGGAAGTGGTGGCAGTCCTAGGAAAACAAGAAGTCTTTCTCTTGAAGAAGAAATTCTCACAAAGCACGTCGTACCTCGAACCGCTTCTCCAATAACCAAAACCCGCGGAGTAATTTTTAAATCTTTTGATGTTCAATTGATTCTTCAATCGATCAACATATACCTGATGTTATTTATATATATATACATATATATATATATATATATATGCAGGGGTCACTAGATATAAAAAATCATAGCACTAGTACTACTACTACTTCTTCACCTCCGCCGTCAACGGAGCAACCGATAACATCGGAAGGTGCGAAAATTAGCAACTGTGGCACAGACCAATTCAGGTTGCTGCATGTCCATGATTCCCAAAAGGATTGTTCAACTACTGCAGCTCCTCCATGTTGGGCAACTTTTGATTAACTTTGTTGTTAATGTTTTTATTAATTTATTAATCCTGTCACTAGGATGCTTTTGAAAGACTATTTTGTTGAGGAATTGAATTGAAGTCCACAATACGTAATTCTTCCGAGCTGAAAAGCGAAAAAAGGGAAAACAAAATAATGTGTGTATATGCCCCATATCAACATTAAGGTTTTCTGTTTGATTCTTTTTAACTGTAAAAACTGTCTCCAGCATATGGTCTTTGTTTTGGTTAATAAATTGTCATCTGAGCATATATATTTATGTAAAAGTAACGGTTCGGTAAGTGTTAAAACAACTATTATTAATACATGAATTAGACTCATGGCGAGTCGATTTCTTGTTGATTGTAGCATCCGAGTCGATTTCTTGTTGATTGTTGCCCTAGCTCTTCAAAATTTTATACACATAATTAAATATTCATAACAAAGTACTGTAACGAGACAACATAACTAATATTTATAACTTAGGCCCCGTTTTCTTCGTGAGTTAGAATTGTGTGGGTTTAAACATGTGTGAGTATTTTATGATTGAAATTGGTGTTTGGTAATGTAAAGTCTAAATGGAGAATAAACTTTAAACTAACATTTGCTTACATTATTAGAACTATGAGTTTTTAAAAAATATGAGTGAAAATAGTTAGTGGGACGTTTGAGTTACTTTTGTAAACTGTATTAAATTTAGGAGTCGTATTGTACTCAATCGATCGATCGAGTAACCCAATCATGACCACGATAGTCATATTGTCACTTACTCTCTTTACTAGCTAGTACCTTTCAGAGAGTGATTATAATTTTAACAACAACAAAAAAGCACTAGGAAAAGAAATATAAGACTACTTGTGCGATGAAAGAGGGAGGCCCTAATAATTATTAGGAAGCAAAAAAGTGGTGAGTGCTTGGCTTGGCAACTAAGCGATACCCAGAAGAGAACCGCCCAAGCAATGACCAACATTTCCATGGAGAAAAAGAGCACTAATTGACCGTCCAATATATTTTACTTTTAGGGACCCACACCGGCATTGAGGAAAACATGCCTGTTCTAATCAGGAGCGTAGCTAGCTACGTTGTGCTCTGGGCCCAATTATTTTTTTAACTTTTCTCTTTTTGCCTCCATATTTTTTCTTAATTCATCCCCTTATTTGCCCTTGAATTTTTTTAATTACAATATTTTCATGCTCTTTTCTTACAACATTTCCATTGTACCGTAAATTTTGATTATGAAGAACTCATAATTCTAACTCAAAAATCTTAAATAAGTCAAAATCAATAATACTACTACATAAATCTAAAATTTTCCAATATACAAAAAATAAAAATAAAATTCCAGGTATATATAATTAGTGAAATGAAAGAAAGACAACCCAGAAAGAGAGAGGACGATTGCTAAATTCATCAAAAGAAGCTTCTATTGATCCTTTCTAATGTGTGCGTGTGTATATATATAGCTATAGGCTATAGCTTATAATAGTGGGCCAAGATTTTTGTTTTCCTTATGAACTGTATCCCAAACTCGCACCAAAACGAAAGTTCTGTCCTTTTTTTTTTTTTTTTTTCTTCAACAAAGTATAGTCTTTGCTTTTTGTTTCCTGATAGAGATCTACCCTTATTATACAACATCAATTTTTACCTCCAGCATGACCCTATTTAACTAAAGGTTAAGAAAAGGACCTTTATGCCCCTAGAGTTAATTTCTCTAACAAATGATAGGTGTAGTTTCTTAGGAATTTCATTAATTCTTATTGTTAGACTCGGCAGACAATAAATAAGGTTATGTACACACAAAACTACTCAGTAACACTTTATTAGTAGGATAAATTTTTTGTAAAAATAAATATGTAAAGGAAAAAATCCGCCAGGTATTTTTCTAATAGCTCTTCTAAATCAATGATCTACTCCAGAAAATTCCAATTAAGGATAGACATTTGACTTAAAATCAAATATTACCTAACCAAATCAGCCCAAAATCATTAGAAAGAGTGTTTTTTTTTTTCATTTAAAATAAAAAGATTTGGTTGCAAAAGCCCCCAAGAAAACTAGAATCTTATGGTGCGTTTGGAAGTCATTCTAAAATGATTTTATTTTTTGTATGAAAATATAAATAAAAACGTTTTTAATCTCATACAGAAATCATTTTTAAAAATGCGTTTAGTAGTTTTATTAAGAGATTGTTTGGTAAGTATCAATACGTATATCAGCGTTACGGTACCATAGTCATCTCCTTTTTTATTTTTTTCTTAATGTTAATGATAATGTTTGTGATGCTAAAGTTTTTTAATTTATTTGATATATTAATAGGATAATTAGGCTCTTACCTTTTGATAATAGAATAACGCCGCTAGACCGCCGTTAATGGACATTAGTTTTTTGCCTTACTTTTAGTTTTAAATTCCAAAGGTCAAAAATCTTGTAATAATTCCTTATCCATTAGGTCTATACGCTCTAGGTCCTAAGGTAGCAACAAAACCAAGGGGACATATAATATTGCTTTATAGGTCGAACAGTTGAGTTGAGATTTTTCAACAATGAACGGCCAAGATTCCACCATGGGTGTGATACTAGTTAGAAGTATAACCTGCCCTTGTACAAGTCCTCTGGGAGGGGATGTATTTAGCCAAATTAGAAGGCCTTTGTTTTTGCTGTGGTGGGTCTATCCCTATCCTGCTCTTTGTATGTCTAAACTCCTCATTTAATTTCTTTTCTTTTGCGTTGGCAAATGAAATGAGATGAGCAACTCTCTCGGGAGGATTTTTAATTGTTTAGATGTCCATTTGATTGTTTAATTTATACTTTTTTCTGTGCCTTTTTCATCATCAAACTCGTTTAATTTATAAAGATCCAGAGTCTCACTATTATTTCCACTCTGTTTCTGATAAATGATACTTTCTTTCTTTCTTTGATGATCTCTGCTAGCCCAATATTTTGAGGTAAAAACTAGCAGATCTAAATTAATCTTTCCGAAATATCAGGTATTGAATACCTTTTTCTAGTACGCTGTTCTGTTTATCTCAATTTTCCGTGTTTCATGTCTGATAAATCCAAAAAAGGCTTGGAGAAGATGAATAATGCTTCTTCATATGAGAAAGTCAGTAGGAAGTTTGAGGGGGCAATATGGGGATCAAAGGTGTTAGTGGTATTTGTGGGAATGGTATCCACTTTCACACTCCTCAAAACGACAGTCATTCCTTACTTTCACTATCTAAGTTTCTCCATCATTCCACAGCTATGGTTGTCGTTTAGGAGCTGGGTCTCTCCTCTTTACATCTACTTCGTCATCAACTTCATCATCTTCGCCATTGCTGCCACCTCCGCCTTCCCAAACCCGCTGCGAAACCAGCAACAATCTTCTTCTTCTTCTTCTTCTCCTTCTTCAGACGACAAAACCAAAAAGTCTTTAATGGACAAGAACACTAATCACGGCCATGTTTCCCATCATGGTATCATCAGCTGGAGAAGCTTCCAAATCTTACAACAAAAGAAGTTCATTGCTGACGAACCATGGCCGGAGACAAAGGAGACAAAAGTCGACGATGAGGACGACGAGAAGAAGAAAAATAATAGATTTACATCTAATTATAATTCAAACGATGAAATCGTGGGCGAAGATGATCAGGCGTCACCGCCGGAGACAAATCTTGACGAGTATTCGACGATGGAGGCGACGTGGAAGGCGATCATGGAGCGGCAGGGGAAGGCAGTGGAGACGAGATCAGCTGATGATGATGATGATGATGATGTGAAGATGGACGGTGAAGATCATGCTGCGTTGGAGAGGGAGATAATGAGAAAGTGGGAGACGTTGAGAAAAGACAAGTCAATAAGTGAGGAAGAGTTGAACAAAAGAGCAGAAGCCTTCATAAACAAGGTCAATAACGACATCAGACTTCAGAGGCTGCAATCCGACCAGTGTTTCTTCGACATGCTTAATCGAGGTCTCTAGTCTTCTTTCTTTAATCTTTTCTTTTCTTTTCTTTTTTTGATTATTATTAATATTTAAAACAAAAGAAGAAAAAGTGTTCTAAATTCCCGAAAATTTTTGACTTCTTTGCACATCGTTTCCAGTCTGATCTGGCTAATTAGGTTCAAACGCATGATACCAATGATTCCCTACTCCATAACTTTTCTTTTTCTCTCCTAAATTCATGTATTTTTCATGTGTTGGTACCAAGCAAGAAAGATTCTCGAGAGAAATACTAGCTTGTAATTGTGTTTGTCTTCGTCTCTCCTTTTCTGTTATATATAAATATATATGTAATTTTATGTTAATGTAAAGTAGTTGGCAGAAGCTCCAAAGCTCAACCACCAATATGTATGATTTGTTCAATAGTATTATTATTCTTAATATTGTGCATTTTTATATGTATGATTTGTTCAATAGTATTATTCTTAATATTGTGCATTTTTAATTCACATCCCACCTTTCTCTCTATATATCTTTGCAAGACGCTTAATGATTGTTATTTCGTATTTAATTTCTGAAACCTTTTTAATATATATTAATGCAAGCTCATCTATTCATTCTAACAACTATAATACAATATTGAACTTTAGTTCCATTCTTTATTGTGACCACTTCACTATCTCCGCTGTAAACCAAAACTGCCTGCAACTTTCTTTTCTTTTCTTTTCGCCTTCCCTTTTTTTGTAAACTAACTAAGGACATCGATTTTTTTTTTTTTTTTTTTTTTTTTGTATGATTTGTTCAATAGTATTATTATTCTTAATATTGTGCATTTTTATATGTATGATTTGTTCAATAGTATTATTCTTAATATTGTGCATTTTTAATTCACATCCCACCTTTCTCTCTATATATCTTTGCAAGACGCTTAATGATTGTTATTTCGTATTTAATTTCTGAAACCTTTTTAATATATATTAATGCAAGCTCATCTATTCATTCTAACAACTATAATACAATATTGAACTTTAGTTCCATTCTTTATTGTGACCACTTCACTATCTCCGCTGTAAACCAAAACTGCCTGCAACTTTCTTTTCTTTTCTTTTCGCCTTCCCTTTTTTTTTAAACTAACTAAGGACATCGATTTTTTTTTTTTTTTTTTTTTTTTAGTTATCATTTTTCCTTTTGCTTTTGGGCTAAAAAAGCCAAGGACAACATTTATGTGAGTTGATGAAGGGGCAAAAATAACGAGAAGAGAAATCGGAAGAAACGTGGTGCAGTACATAGTTTTATAACTTTTGTCTGGCTTATATTACCATTGAGAAGCTATTGGTTAAGGATTTATCTATTTATGCACCAAATAAAAACATTATTGCTAGCATTTAATGGATGATATGTATACATAAATGTGTTGGTGGATAGAAATGTGGTACAGTGACAGTGTGTTCATATTCATGGTTGGTGCTTGACAAACATAATGGCCCAAATGCATATATATTTCCCAAATGCATATATATTTCATTTCCTATGTCAGGGCTAAACACTATTTAGTTTACTAACTCATCTTAAAAGTTTAAATTAGTTTTACCAATTTATCTTAAAAGCTTAAATTAGTTTACCAATTCATCTTAAAAACTTATTCATCTTAAAAACTTGAATTAGTTTACCAATTCATCTTAAAAACTTAAATTAGTTTACTAATTCATCTTAAAAGCTTAAGCTCTTAGAAGGTAGGCCAATAATGGTTTTATATTCTAACACTCCCCCTCAAATGTAGGCCGAACAAATTATTTTGCTATTTGCTGAGTTTTTTGTTTGTTTTTTACCATTTTTTAGTTCGGCCTAACAAATGGACATTTTTAAATGGGGTTAAATAGTGTATTTGTAGGGATTTTAACTCAGGACCTCCTACTCTGATACCATGTTAGTTTTTTAATTCTTCTAAAAACCTTAAGCTCTTAAGAAGTGGGCTAATAATGGTCTTATCTTCTAACAAACACATCTAAAAAGCAAACAAATTGTACACTATGATTTAGATTCCAAGAGTACAAATGAACATATAGATCAATTGATGCGCACGGCTAAATTAAAATTTCACAGTTAAAATATAGTCGTGATGCAACTACGGATGTCAGATAGTGAACAAATATATATATATACATATATATATATGCACAGAGCGTATTAAAACACTATATTGTATAATAATACATTAATACAATATCTGGTATGATCATCGTATTGTATATACTATTACAAATAGTTAATTAATACGGTCTATGTCGTATTATTAAATATGGCTCATTTTTATGTCAGAACTTGACCGACATAGGGTTATTGTAGCGACCCTCTTTTGAGGCCGCCACTGTAACTAACTTTTTAACTTGTACTTACTGAAATTTCTTAAAATTTACGGAACATTTTTTTTTTTTAAAGGTCTTATAATAAACATAAAATACGAAATTACTTTCTTAATTAAAATATTCAAACCTTAACATATCTGTTTCATAATCATAATTAACAAAACTATTTGTAACATAAAGCTGATTGCGGAAATATTTGCGAGTGGTATCCATATCCCGAGACCCACATCATTCGTCCACTCGCCAGCAGTCCATCAGGCATTATATGCCGGTTGCTTACCTACAGTATAAACATTCTATAATGAGCTTTCGCTCAGCAAGTAGGAACCATCTCTCGTAAAATAACTGTAAGTTCACATGAATAAATATGCATGAGCCAATTATGCTTAATTATGATGTCTTATCAGAATCTTTTTATCTTATCTTATCTTTCTTACTGATGGGCCCGAGTGCTCGTACCACTTGCGCGCAATCATCGGGACGTGAGGGTTTGCAAGGTCCTCCATGACACCGTGATTATAACTTGAATGCCTCCCTTGAGTCGGAGGACATCATTATTATATATTTTTTTCTCCCTTGTGGAGCTTGAGTTACCTCCCTTGTGGAGGCTGGTAC
>NW_010366484.1:60314-61576 GCF_000414095.1 Morus notabilis | reverse complement strand
CATTGAGAGTGTGAGATTATCTGTCATTTGCTATTTTATTTTAGTAGCCTATGAAGGAAATCCAGCCCTTTATTTAAGGCATGTATTCCTTTCCTTTACTGAAGGATAATTTACTATAAGGATCAATTTATTAAATCCTCAAAATCTTATTTTCCTTAATTGCCCCTAGCATACTTATGTCTAGGTTGAAATCATTTACCCAATCTAGTAACTTATTCTCCATAATTTTTCCTCATTGGACTCATTATATTATTAAGGCCCAATTCGGCCTAGAAACTTATTCACGGCATTCTAGCTCTTAGGCCGTTGAAATTTAAACTCTAACGGAGTCTCTTAATTTAATGCGGGCGTTGGACCCACATCAAATCCTCGAATTTCTAAGGATCTATCGCGTTGGGCTCGTAGGTGCCCGTCGGGATGATTTGCTCGATAACCCACTAAGTTCTTTAAAGAAAGCATTTTTTCTTGAAAACTTCCTTTATGAATACTTTCATTAAGATGAGGTTTAATGTCATTGTATTTTACTAAAATTCTATCTCGGGTTCTTTTATGACTTTTTATTGAAACCGACACTGTTTTAGTTTTGTCTCGTTAAAAACTGTGCAGTTTCTGAAATCTATGTTTTACTGTATCTTAGAGTCGGATTTCTAAATTTTGTTCTTCGCGACAATTCCTCACCTCGTCGAGATCTAAAATTGTCGTTTTTGGGGAAAGTTGAAATTCGGCCTCTAAAGGCCTCGTTTGTCTGAAAACCGTGGCTGCTGTTTTTCTTAAAACTGTTTTAGTCAAAAACTGTGCCGTCTCGGGAATCTGTATTTTAGTACCTCTTAGGGTCATATTTTGAAAATACTTTCTGCATAAAATTTCTTCGCCTCGTCGAAATCTATAATTGTCACTTTTGTGAAAAATCGAGATTGAGCCTCTAAGGGTCCCGTTTGGCTGAACCAATAGCTGCCAGTTTTTTTTTCGAAACTGTGCTAGACAGCTTGTCCGTTTTTGTAAAATGACTTCAAACTTGGTTTTAGAGTTAAAATTAGGTTTTGTCATAGTAACCGAAAATGTTCAAAACATCCAGGGCTATAAGGTCAAGCTTTAAAACATTGAAAAATCTCACTCTAGGATCCTCATTTTCGCGGTCAAAGTCACCGGAAAATTTTTCCTCTAATCCGAAAATAAGCAACTTAGATCAAGCATAAACATACCACATCAAACTAACCTCAAAACTCACAAAACCAACATAAAACTCACACACCCTTATTACA
>NW_010366484.1:56306-59730 GCF_000414095.1 Morus notabilis | reverse complement strand
AAGTGAAGGAGGAAATGTCATGATTTACTTTCAATCATTACTATCACATCAAATCACACACACTAACCTACCCCTTGTACTTTTGTCCATTCCCTTAAGTTACTTATTAAAACTGTCTAAAATTATACTGACAGCTATTTTCTCCTGTATACAGGTACTGGATGCTAGTTTGTACTGTGCTAGGAGATTCTTAAAATTAAGATTCTCAAACTGTATCTGTACTGGAAATTCGTTCGTTTTAAAGCACGGTGAGAATTTATCGATCGAATTTGCTTGATCGGAAAAACGTGAACTTAACGTGAAATCTGCTACAGAATTTAGGAATGCAGATGTTAATTCCATAAATCTTTCAATCACAAAATATACATAGTATAATGATTTTCCAGGGAAATCCTTAACTTAAATACATGAATTACATTATTAAAATTCTGAGATTTTCTTGGTCACTACAATCTACCCCCCTTAAGAAATTTTCGTCCCGAAAATTAGAACAACTCGGGGTAGCTTTTCCTCATATCTTCTTCGCGTTCCCAAGTAGCTTCCTCAATATTGTGATTTCGCCACAAGACTTTAACTAAAGGAATTACTTTATTCCTTAAAGTTTTCTCCTCGCGAGCCAAGATCTGGACTGGTTTCTCTTCGTAGGTGAGGTCCGCGTGCACTTCGACAGGTTCCTGGTGCAACACATGCGACGGATCTGTCACATATTTCTTCAACATCGATACGTGAAAGACGTTGTGTACAGAAGCTAATTCTGGCGGCAATGCTAGTCTATATGCGACTTTTCCAATCCTTTCAAGGATCTCAAAAGGTCCTATATACCTCGGACTGAGCTTCCCTTTCTTGCCGAATCTCATTACCCCTTTCATCGGTGCCACCTTCAGAAAAACTAAGTTTCCTGCCTGAAACTCCAGTGGCCTGCGGCGTTTATCCGCGTAACTCTTCTGGCGACTGTGAGCTGTATCTAACCTTTCTCTGATAAGTCTCACATCCTCTGTGGTTCTCCTGATGAAGTCTACTGTTTCAAGGTGCTTCTCCCCTGGTTCGTACCAGTGAATTGGGGACCTGCATCTTTTTCCATATAGAGCTTCGAAAGGTGCCATTCCTATTGACGCGTGATAGCTGTTATTGTAGGAAAACTCTATCAAGGGTAACTTCCTATCCCAGTTTCCCTTGAAGTCCATGACACATGCCCTCAACATATCTTCTAGGGTCTGGATGGTCCTTTCAGATTGGCCATCTGTCTGCGGGTGAAAAGCCGTACTGAACTTTAACTTATATCCCATTGCGTCTTGTACATTTTTCCAAAATCTTGATGTGAAGCGGCCGTCTCGATCTGAAATGATGGATTCTGGAATTCCATGCCACGCTACTATCTTAGACACGTAAAGTTCAGCCAGCCGCTCAACAGAATAACTGAGTTTGATCGGCAGAAAGTGTGCGGATTTAGTCAATCGATCCACGATTACCCAAATCGCATCGTTACCATCGGATGTTCTAGGCAACCCTACCATGAAATCCATCGTGATTTGGTCCAACTTCCATTCTGGAATATCAATCTTCTGTAGTTCTCCTGCTGGATGCTGATGCTCTGCTTTAACTTTCTGACAGTTAAGGCACTTCGATATAAATTCAGCCACGTCCTTCTTCATTCCTGGCCACCAAAAGCTCCTTTTCAGATCCTTATACATTTTAGTTGCTCCCGGATGAACAGAGTAAGAGGTTTCATGTGCTTCTGAAAGGATCTGCTTCCTCATTTCCTCATCTTTAGGGACGCATATCCTACCCTTATGGAGGAGTGTGCCGTCCTCCGTGAGGCTAAACACCATTTCTTTGCCTTCGAGAACTTCCTCCTTTAACTTCACCAAGGTAGGATCGGATTCCTGACTACTCTTCATGTGCTCGAGGATGGTCGGCTATAGGGTGAGAAATGATACCTTCCCTGAAATTATCTCAATTTCAAGGTCGTGTATGTCCTTCTGCAGGGGTTGTGGCAGAGCATGGATTGCCATTAACGTTGCTGACGACTTCCGACTTAGTGCATCCGCCACCTTGTTTACTTTTCTGAGATGATAGAGGATCTCACAATCATAGTCCTTTACCAATTCCAGCCATCTTCGTTGTCTCATATTCAACTCCTTCTGCGTGAAGATGTACTTGAGACTTTGGTGGTCTGTATAGATCTCACACTTCGCTCCATACAGGTAGTGTCGCCATATTTTCAATGCAAAAACCACCGCTGCAAGTTCTAAGTCATGCGTCGGGTAGTTCCTTTCATGATCTTTAAGTTGTCGCGAGGCATAGGCGACCACCTTTCCTCCTTGCATGAGAACGGCTCCTAATCCTTTCTTAGAAGCATCGCTGTAGACTACGAAGTTCCTTTCATGCGCATCTGGAATGGTCAACACTGGTGCGCTGGTGAGTCTCCTTTTTAGCTCCTGGAAGCTTTCTTCGCACTTCTCGGTCCATTCATACTTCCTTTCCTTCCGTGTGAGAGCCGTGAGCGGTGCTGCTAGCTTTGAGAATCCCTCCACAAAGCGTCGGTAGTATCCTGCTAAACCCAGAAAACTACGTATCTCTGTCACAGTCCTCGGAGCTGACCAATTACTAACTGCTTCGATCTTGGCGGGATCCACGGTAACTCCTTCCTTGGATACTACATGCCCTAAAAATTGTACCCTTTCTAGCCAAAATTCACACTTTGAAAATTTGGCATACAACTGGTTCTCCTTTAATATCTGTAGGGCAGTCTTCAGATGCTCTTCGTGCTCTTCCTTCGTTTTGGAGTAGATCAGAATGTCATCTATGAAGACGATAACAAACTTATCCAGATAGTCCTTAAATACTCAGTTCATCAAGTCCATGAATGCTGCTGGAGCATTGGTCAGTCCAAACGGCATCACGAGGAACTCGTAGTGTCCATAACGAGTCCTGAAAGCTGTCTTTGACACGTCGCCTTCCTTTATCTGAAGTTGGTGGTACCCTGAACGCAAATCAATCTTGGAAAAATATGCAGCTCCCTTCAATTGGTCGAATAGATCATCGATCCTCGGCAGTGGATACTTGTTCTTGATTGTAATCTTATTCAGCTCCCGATAGTCGATACACATCCTCAGTGTACCGTCTTTCTTCTTCACGAACAAAACTGGTGCTCCCCATGGCGAATAACTCGGGCGGACAAAACCTTTATCTATCAACTCTTGCAGTTGCACCTGAAGCTCTTTAAGCTCGGCCGGGGCCATCCGGTACGGTGCCTTAGAAACCGGTGCTGATCCTGGCATCAGTTCAATCTCGAATGAGATTTCTCGCTCTGGGGGTAGTCCCGGTAATTCTTCTGGAAAGACTTCCACAAATTGTTTGACTATTGGAATGTCCTCCGGTCTCAACTTAATCTCCTTAGACTTGTCCACCATATTAGCTAGAT
>NW_010366484.1:46393-50023 GCF_000414095.1 Morus notabilis | reverse complement strand
TGAGTTTGATCGGCAGAAAGTGTGCGGATTTAGTCAATCGATCCACGATCACCCAAATCGCATCGTTACCGTCGGATGTTCTGGGCAACCCTACCACGAAATCCATCGTGATTTGGTCCCACTTCCATTCTGGAATATCAATCTTCTGTAGTTCTCCTGCTGGACGTTGATGCTCTGCTTTAACTTTCTGACAGTTAAGGCACTTCGATATAAATTCAGCCACGTCCTTCTTCATTCCTGGCCACCAAAAGCTCCTTTTTAGATCCTTATACATTTTAGTTGCTCCCGGATGAACAGAGTAAGGCGTTTCATGTGCTTCTGAAAGGATCTGCTTCTTCATTTCTTCATCTTTAGGGACGCATATCCTACCCTTGTGGAGGAGTGTGCCGTCCTCCGCGAGGCTAAACACCATTTCTTTGCCTTCGAGAACTTCCTCCTTTAACTTCACCAAGGTAGGATCGGATTCCTGACTACTCTTCATGTGCTCGAGGATGGTCGGCTGTAGGGTGAGAGATGATACCTTCCCTGAAATTATCTTAATTTCAAGGTCGTGTATGTCCTTCTGCAGGGATTGTGGCAGAGCATGGATTGCCATTAACGTTGCTGACGACTTCTGACTTAGTGCATCTGCCACCTTGTTTGCTTTTCCGGGATGATAGAGGATCTCACAATCATAGTCCTTTACCAATTCCAGCCATCTTCGTTGTCTCATATTCAACTCCTTCTGCGTGAAGATGTACTTGAGACTTTGGTGGTCTGTGTAGATCTCACACTTCGCTCCATACAGGTAGTGTCGCCATATTTTCAATGCAAAAACCACCGCTGCAAGTTCTAAGTCATGCGTCGGGTAGTTCCTTTCATGATCTTTAAGTTGTCGCGAGGCATAGGCGACCACCTTTCCTCCTTGCATGAGAACGGCTCCTAATCCTTTCTTAGAAGCATCGCTGTAGACTACGAAGTTCCTTTCATCCGCATCTGGAATGGTCAACACTGGTGCGCTGGTGAGTCTCCTTTTTAGCTCCTGGAAGCTTTCTTCGCACTTCTCGGTCCATTCATACTTCCTTTCCTTCCGTGTGAGAGCCGTGAGCGGTGCTGCTAGCTTTGAGAATCCCTCCACAAAGCGTCGGTAGTATCCTGCTAAACCCAGAAAACTACGTATCTCTGTCACAGTCCTCGGAGCTGACCAATTACTAACTGCTTCGATCTTGGCGGGATCCACGGTAACTCCTTCCTTGGATACTACATGCCCTAAAAATTGTACCCTTTCTAGCCAAAATTCACACTTTGAAAATTTGGCATACAACTGGTTCTCCTTTAATATCTGTAGGGCAGTCTTCAGATGCTCTTCGTGCTCTTCCTTCGTTTTGGAGTAGATCAGAATGTCATCTATGAAGATGATAACAAACTTATCCAGATGGTCCTTAAATACTCGGTTCATCAAGTCCATGAATGCTGCTGGAGCATTGGTCAGTCCAAACGGCATCACGAGGAACTCGTAGTGTCCATAACGAGTCCTGAAAGCTGTCTTTGACACGTCGCCTTCCTTTATCTGAAGTTGGTGGTACCCTGAACGCAAATCAATCTTGGAAAAATATGCAGCTCCCTTCAATTGGTCGAATAGATCATCGATCCTCGGCAGTGGATACTTGTTCTTGATTGTAATCTTATTCAGCTCTCGATAGTCGATACACATCCTCAGTGTACCGTCTTTCTTCTTCACGAACAAAACTGGTGCTCCCCATGGCGAATAACTCGGGCGGACAAAACCTTTATCTATCAACTCTTGCAGTTGCACCTGAAGCTCTTTAAGCTCGGCCGGGGCCATCCGGTACGGTGCCTTAGAAACTGGTGCTGATCCTGGCATCAGTTCGATCTCGAATGAGATTTCTCGCTCTGGGGGTAGTCCCGGTAATTCTTCTGGAAAGACTTCCACAAATTGTTTGACTATTGGAATGTCCTCCGGTCTCAACTTAATCTCCTTCGACTTGTCCACCATATTAGCTAGATACCCTATGCATCCGCTAGCCAACATCTTACTTGCTCTCATCGCAGACACCATCTGCATTGGCCGCTCCTGAGATGTCCCTGTGTAAGTGAACTCTCCTTCCTCGGGTGGCTTGAACGTGACCTTCCGGCTTCTACAGTCGATGACGGCGTTGTATTTCCTCAGGAAGTCCATTCCCAAAATGACGTCGTAATCGCTCATACTAATGATTATCAAATTCACGTACAATGTTCTTCCACAAATAATTATTGGAACATTTCTTAACCAATAGTTAGACAATAAGATCTCCCCAGAGGGCAAGGAAGTCCTAAAGGGTTGATCTATTCTATCTTTTGCACTATCTAGATGCTTTGTAACCTTAGTTGACACAAATGAATGCGTTGCTCCAGAATCAAATAAAGCGTATGCATCATGGTTGGCTACAGGAAGCTGACCTGTCACCACTGTGGAAGTTCCAGTTGCTGCATCTCCCCTAGTATAGGCATAGATACGAGCTTGGGGTTCCGGAGCTTCCAGTCTTCCCTGAGAAATCTGGGGTCCGTCAATCGTGGCTTGAATTGCGTGCAGTTGATTTCCTGGGGCTCTTGGCTGATTCTGAACTCTCTGTTGATTCTGATTCGCTCGATTCTGGGGGTTGGAATAACAATCCTTGGAAAAATGGCCCTCTTTGCCACATGTGAAACAAATGTTTGTCCCAGCTTTACATTCTCCTGGATGTTTCTTCCCACACCTATTGCAAGTGGGGAAACTGTTGTTAACTTGCCCGGCATTGTTCTTCTTCTGAGGTTGGCCTTTCTGGTTCCCCGGGTTGAAGTTCCCTTTCCTCTTATTCTGGCCTTGTCCTTGCTGCTTGTTACCTTGGCCTGGGTTACTATTCGGCCCTTTGGATTGGGTTTCCGGGTTTTGTTTCCCTTTAGTCCTTTCCTCTTTCTTGGCTTGGAAGAATTTAGCCCTTTCCTCCCTGTTTTGGTTAACCCAGTATTCTGCACGAATGGCTCGACCAACACAGTCTTCCACGGTCGTAGGCGGTCTGCCTCCGCCACTAATCACCACAGCTAGGTCGGTTCGAAACATCTTCATCATCCTCCTGACCTCCTCCCGCTCTGAGGTCACCATGTGTGGGCATAGACGAGCTAGTTGCTTGAACTTCTGCACCGCATCTACCACGGACAAATTTCCTTGGCGAAAATTATTAAACTCATCCTCTTGGGCGGCCATGTTGTCTAAGTTGAAATACCTCTCATTAAATTCCTCGATGAAGTCTTGCCAAGTCATCTCATCGACATTCCTTTTTAGCTCCACCGTCTGCCACCATCGGCGGGCTTCCTTCTTGAGCATATAGGAGGCGCACAGGACCTTTTCATGGTCATTCAACCTCATAAGGTTCAGGTCTACCTGAACATCAGTCAGCCAGTTGTCTGCTTCTATCGGGTCTGTGGAACCATGGAACTCTGGCGCCTTCATACGACGGAACCTTTCTAAGGTTGAGATCCAACGCCTATCCTCTGCTGGGTGATGGTCCTGTCCCTCAACTTCTACATGTGCGATCGGTGCAGGCGGTATCTCCTGACCGTTCTGACCGTCGGCTGCAGGGGGGGTTTCCCGTGCAGGTGGGGTTTCGTGGG
>NW_010366484.1:45540-46295 GCF_000414095.1 Morus notabilis | reverse complement strand
AGTCAACCTCCGGCTGGTTTCGAGCCGCTTGTGCTCGTGGTCGAACCATGATCCTTCATTTAAGAAAGTACTATGTAAGTCTTTATCTTTGTCTGCGTCTAAAATTATGTCTGTATACGGATTGCATTCATATCATGGTAAGGGTACATAAAATCTTGTTTACTTGATACATGATTTCATTCTGGTTTACACTCTTGATTCATAAATAAAATTTGTTCTAATTAGGCATAAACTTTTAATTTCATATAAGCTCGATTTCATAACTTTTAATCATAACTGTCGATAGTGTTTGTCACTTCCCGTATCATCTACATATATCAGCATGTCTGTTGGGAGTGGCTACCACTTCCCATGATATAATAACAAAATGCCTAGTCTGGTCAGGGTGAGAGTGGTTATCACTTCTCACAGTACAAAATGTCATGTAACGCCTACGGAGAGTGTCTATCACTTCTCACTGTACATAAATAAATAAATAAATTTTTTTTTTTTACCCAACCTAGGTGAGAGTGCCTACCACTTCTCACAATACAAAAAGTATCCTATACAAAAAGGTAAGATATGCTGCAGGTGACGCCATCAGTCAGATGATAATCCAGACTCAGGCTCCGCGTCTCCATCTGAGAACCCCTCATCGCCGAACATCTCATCCTCTGAGGGATCCTCCTCCTCTGTATACTCATCATCGCTCGCGATGATGACATGCTCTGGTACTTCATCATCATAGTCCTCAGACATGTAGTCTATTGGCTCAT
>NW_010366484.1:38641-44803 GCF_000414095.1 Morus notabilis | reverse complement strand
GGCGGAGTAGGCACGTGACAGTGTGGAGTAGGATGGCAGGATACCGGCTCTGATACCAACTGTAGCGACCCTCTTTTGAGGCCGCTACTGTAACTAACTTTTTAACTTGTACTTACTGAAATTTCTTAAAATTTACGGAATATTTTTTTTTAAAGGTCTTATAATAAACATAAAATACGAAATTGGTTTCTTAATTAAAATATTCAAACCTTAACATATCTGTTTCAGAATCATAATTAACAAAACTATTTATAACATAAAGCTAATTGTGGAAATATTTGCGAGCGGTATCCATATCCTGAGCCCCACATCGTTCGTCCACTCGCCGGCAGTCCATCAGGCATTATATGCCGGTTGCAAAAAAACTAATCATTAGTCCTATTCACCTCTCTCATCACATCTCATCAAATCACACACACTAACCTACACCTTGTACTTTTGTCCATTCCCTTAACTTACTCATTAAAACTGTCCAAAATTATACTGACAGTTATTTTCTCTTGTATTCGGGTTCTGGATGCTAGGTTGTACTGTGCTTGGAGATTCTTAAAATTAAGATTCTCTAACTGTATCTATACTGGAAATTCTTCCGTTTTAAAGTACGGTGAGAATTTATCGATCGAATTTATTTGATCGGAAAAATGTGAACTTAACGTGAAATCTGCTACAGAATTTAGGAATGCAGATGTTAATTTCATAAATCCTTCATTCACAAAATGTACATAGTATAATGATTTTCCAGGAAAATCCTTGACTCAAATACATGAATTACATTATTAAAATTCTGAGATTTTCTTAGTCACTACAGCTGGAATCCACTTTTCGCCAAACAGTCTATTCTCTTACTTGCTTATTTCTGAAAATGAACACCCATTGAGAGTGTGAGATTAACTGTCGTTTGCTATTCTATTTTAGCAACTTATGAAGGAATCTAACCCTTTTCTTAAGGCAGGTATTCCTTTCCTTTTCTGAAGGATAATTTACTATAAGGATCAATTTATTAGATCCTCAAAATTTTATTTTCCTTAATTGCCCTTAACATACTTATGTCTAGATTGAAAATCATTTACCCAATATAGTAACTTATTCTCCATAAAATTCCTCATTGAACTTATTATGATATTAAGGCCCAATTCGGCCTAGAAGCTTATTAACGGCATTCTAACTCTTAGGCCGCTGAAATTTAAACTCAAACAGAGTCTCTTAAATCAATGCGGGCGTTGGACCCACATCAAATCCTCAAAATCCTAAGGATCTATCGTGTTGGGCTCGTAGGTGCCCGTCGGGATGATTTGCTCGATAACCCACTAAGTTCTTTAAAGAAAGCATTTTTTTCTTGAAAACTTCCTTTATGAATACTTTCATTAAAATGAGGTTTAATGTCATTGTATTTTACTGAAATTCTATCTCGGGTTCTTTTGTAACTTTTTGTTGAAACCGACACTATTTTAGTTTTGTCTCGTTAAAAACTGTGCAGTTTCTGAAATCTATGTTTTACTGTATCTTAGAGTTGAATTTCAAAATTTTGTTCTGCGCGACAATTCCTCATCTCGTCGAGATCTAAAATTGTCGCTTTTGGTGAAAGTTGAAATTCGGCCTCTAAAGGCCTCGTTTGTCTAAAAACCGTGGCTGCTGTTTTTCTCGAAACTGTTTTAGTCAAAAACAAAAACTGTGCAGTTTCTGAAATCTATGTTTTACTGTATCTTAGAGTTGAATTTCAAAATTTTGTTCTGCGCGACAATTCCTCATCTCGTCGAGATCTAAAATTGTCGCTTTTGGTGAAAGTTGAAATTCGGCCTCTAAAGGCCTCGTTTGTCTAAAAACCGTGGCTGCTGTTTTTCTCGAAACTGTTTTAGTCAAAAACTGTGCCGTTTCGGGAATCTGTATTTTAGTACCTCTTAGGGTTATATTTTGAAAATACTTTCTTCATGAAATTTCTTCGTCTCGTCGAAATCTAAAATTGTCACTTTTGTGAAAAATCGAGATTGAGCCTCTAAGGGTCCCGTTTGGCTGAACCAATGGCTGCCAGTTTTTTTTTCAAAACTGTGCTAGACAGCTTGTCCGTTTTTGTAAAATGACTTCAAACTTGGTTTTAGAGTTAAAATTAGGTTTTGTCATAGTAACCGAAAATGTTCAAAACATCCAGGGCTATAAGTTCAAGCTTTGAAACATTGAAAAATCTCACTCTAGGATCCTCATTTTCGCGGTCAAAGTCACCCGAAAATTTTTCCTCTAATCCGAAAATAAGCAACTTAGATCAAGCATAAACATACCACATCAAACTAACCAAGCTTAAAGTTGGCTAGAAATTAATGGAGAAGAGTTTGAGAGCTTACCCTTGAAGAACTATCTCTCTCCCTTGAAAACTTTGAACTCCTCTAAGATTTGTTATTGGCTTGGAACTAGAAAGTATAAGGAAATTTAAGAGGAATATTTCTACATTTCAAACTTTACTAAAACATAAAAAAAAGAGAATTTTAGAGTTTTTACCCTTGGAGAAATGTTTGTCTAGACTCCTCCTTTTCTCCTTCAACTTAAACTAGGATTTGTGGTGAGATTTATGGGAACTTTTGAGTGTGTGTGAGGTAAGGGATGGCTTGGTTTTGGTGAGGGAAAAGTTTAGAAAACTTGAGGATTGGAGCTTTAGAGAACCGGTTTTGGATATGGAGAAGGAAGTGAGATAAAGCAAAAGTTAGGCTTAGATCACATTGGTTCTATTTATAGACCTCTAGGTTATTACCTCCTTTAGTCTACTTAACTAACAAAAATTTTGCTTGAACCCCTTGAAGATGGCCGGCCAAGTGAAGAGAAAAGTGAAGGAAGAAATGTCATGATTTACTTTCAATCATTACTATCACATCAATCCTCTAGCACACTCAACATTTAACCAAAATTTTTTGCTATAAATCCTTGAAGATGGCCGGCCAAGTGAAGAGAAAAGTGAAGGAGGAAATGTCATGATTTACTTTCAATCATTACTATCACATCAAATCACACACACTAACGTACCCCTTGTACTTTTGTCCATTCCCTTAAGTTACTTATTAAAACTGTCTAAAATTATACTGACAGATATTTTCTCCTGTATACAGGTACTGGATGCTAGTTTGTACTGTGCTAGGAGATTCTTAAAATTAAGATTCTCAAACTGTATCTGTACTGGAAATTCGTCCGTTTTAAAGCACGGTGAGAATTTATCGATCAAATTTCCTTGATTGGAAAAACGTGAACTTAACGTGAAATCTACTACAGAATTTAGGAATGCAGATGTTAATTCCATAAATCCTTCAATCACAAAATGTACATAGTATAATGATTTTCTAGGGAAATCCTTGACTTAAATACATGAATTACATTATTAAAATTCTGAAATTATCTTGGTCACTACAGTTATGTCGGAGCCTATAATTGTTTAAAAATTGAGGAGCTTACTACAAATTTATATTTTTTAAAAATTACATTTTGATCCTTCAAATTTTACAAAATTACATTTTGACTCAATTTTTATAAATTACATTTTGGCCTCAAAATTTTTATAAAATTACATTTTATCTCAAAACTTTTGAGAAATTATATTTTGCTCCTATAATTTTTGAAAAATTACCTTTTATTAATCTCAAAATTTTTAAAATTTTACATTTTAACCCCTTGTACAATATGTCATGACACCAAACACCGTACTGTATTATGATAATACAACACAATACAATACACCTTACACAATACAATACAACACAATACAAGTTACTAAACATGGCCCAGATGTACAACAACATAAAAGAACATTGGCATAGTCTAGCGTCCATGTGTTTGTAATGTCCGGAAAATTCATTAAGATAAATCCCCATAATTTACGGGATTAAGATAATGAATTTTCCATTAATTCGTACATTTCAATAATGTGGAATTCAAATGCTAAGTAAGGTTAATTATTTCGTGACAATTAATTTAAAGTGTCACGTTTATTTTTAAGTGTAAATTTAAGTGACAGAAATTCTTGGATAAAAATATCTCGTGAATTCTAGTACCGAAGTGACAGTGCCAAGACTGACCGCAAATTCCCGCTAAGACGGGATACATAATAAGAAATCAGAATTTATTACTCCGTAATATAGGAAGTTAATTCAGAAAGAATATTAGCGAAACAAATAAAATTTAGTTATAACAGTATAAAAAATTCAAAGACCCAGTCATGCCAAGTCATGCCATACAGATAGTGAGAGAAATTGATACTGTCAGTATGAAAATATATTGATAGTAAGTTATTTCAATGAAAACTGTACTAGTAAGATTCTTATCACATCAATGGATGCCATAAGAAGGATTCTAGTCCAATGGTTAAAATATACTGTCTAGCACTCAGATTGAACATTGTCTTAAACGAAATATACTCCTTTAATAGAGTATCGAAGATCATGGTCATTTAAAACTCAACATCGATGTCGACCCCATTGGTCTGAGCGTCAGCTAAATAGCCCATCTCTTTCAACATGTGTTCCTTAATGGAAAACCCAACCTTCTATATACAATTAATGAGGTTTTAGAAGGCTTCCTGATATTTCTCAGTGGCTTAGCCACCAAACATGTCCTCAAGATTATCTGTAATCTACCATGCAGTTTGGTAATCGTCATATTGTGCTTGAAGCAGAATGGACATACTGGCCACATCATCAAAGTCCTTCCAGCGTTGGTACACTAGAAAAACCTCATTATGAGCATCAACATGCGGCTCAGGAGGACAAGGTGTATTCATAACAAATTTAAGTTTCTCAAAGGTGAGGATGATATTTAAATTCCTTTCCAATCAATGAAATTCTCACCAGTCAAAGTATGTTTGTTTAGTATCGAAGATAAAGCGCTTGCTGACATTTTGAACTACAATAAAAATTTATATATTAAGAATAAGCAAGATTTCATAATAGTTTACTAATCAAACATATATACATGTTATAATGCAACCAAAATGTTTGTGTATCAAAACCTTAAAAAAATAACAACCTTACAACGATAATTCCCAACTCAAAATTTTATAAGCCTCTTAAGGATATCATGTAGAATTTAATCAGAAACACGGATCCCTTCCAATTAGTATATCGCAACTAGTCAATGCCTACGTGGCACCATCCGGTTAACCAGACGGATGACGGACTCAATCCGTACTACGTAAACACGTATGGTTCACCAAACGTATCCCACCGGTCAACCAGACCCGTGTTTTCCAACATGTTTTCGTTTCTTTTATTTGAACCAGAGAATTACATGTATAATTTCAGTTTTAATTCAAATAATCTATTGTAAAAATTATCTGATTAGAACAATTATATACATACATTCTCATATCAATTAAAAAACTAATAATTCAACTAATTTATCTTGAATTAACTTACACAATTAATTCAATCAATAAATCACTCATGAGTTAATTACATCTGATTTATAATCAATTGCAAAAATAAAACAAGTTAGCAATTTGTATGAAATATGTGTTGGCCTCCGAATCGAATCCGGATGCGGAAGCGTGGGGGCGGGGAAGAGGCGGATCGTGTATAACAAAAATTTTCATAAAACTTTTGAGATACTCTATAGATTATATTAATTTATGCACGAATAAATTAATCTCATTAATTCATATATTAAGAACTCAATTAGAAAAAATACCTGGAGGCCGACTCGGATGATAACTTGAGTTCTTTGACCTCGAACAATCCTTGCTCCAAAACTTTGTGTTTAGAAAACTAATGTCTTCCATGTCAATTCCTAGAATCCACGAAGACGTGTGTGTGGGCACACATGAGACAAAACGGATTACAATAAACACTCGAATTTCCACAAACACCAACGCATGCACGATGTGAAATTTTTAGAGAAAAAATGTTTCCTTCTTTCTATAGAGAAATTTCGGCCACCGCTAAAATTAGGGCAAAAAACCATTCCGAAAATTGTCTCAAAAATAGTATTTATAGAGTAGAAGTCAAACTTCTAGAAGTAATCCAATCTCTATCTCTAAGATAAAGCTTGTTAATTATCTCCTATTTGAACTTTAAATAAAATCTCCTATTCCTTTATCCCTTAGTGTGGCAGGCCAAGATGGGGATTCTCATCCCTGTGTAGCGCCAATATCAGATAGGGAAGGAAGAGAAAATCATCATTTATCCTGTAGTC
>NW_010366484.1:35723-38364 GCF_000414095.1 Morus notabilis | reverse complement strand
TCCATAAATAATTCATAATTAGAGCTAGGTAAAATCCGTTAACCTCTCTAATTACTTCTTTATCCTTGAGTACCATTGATTCTCTAATGGACAGTGATTCATAAAACACATTCATGAATCGGAGCTCCTACTGGACCAAGTACCGAATCAACCCTCAAGAGAATTATTTATCTACTTCTTTCTTAAGAAGGAATGGATTTCATCTCGTGTAATAACATTCCCAGCTACCTACTTCATCATGTCTCCAAAATACAAGGAATAGGATTCAGGATCTCAGAATCCATACCGAGTAAATCAAAAGACACAAATCCATAAATAGGAGTCTGTTAAGAACTCAGGATTAAGACCATCCTATATATGACCATCGGTAGACTCAATTAGAATTTCTATACTTAACGGAATTATTAGAAATTCATATTGTGTCTGTGTCCTTGTTCCACATAATCTCATTATGCGAAATACATTCATTCAATATCTCTCCATATTAACAGTGCAGATAACACCGTTTCATTCTAAATGGGAATGACATGTATTAATAATGTTTTAATTTAAAGATTCTGAACTTTAATTAAATTCATTATGAACATTACTTTTTGATTATTATCCTTAAACATTATCCTCTCGTATATAACACTTATATACAATGTTTAAGGTTACATAAATAATCATGGAATTTTTATTGATATTCATGAAATATTCATAAATATATGCACATAAAATAATGAATAAACTCTTTTATTAAATAAATAATAAATATCCTATCACATCTTATGCTTCTAGGACACCATTCCCAATAATATGATGTATCATATCAAGAAAATATATGAGTTAGCACAAGGACCCAATGGAAATATATAGATTAAGCTCCTATAATCACGACAGAACTTGTTGACAAACAAGCTCATCTAACGATTATAAGTTCTAGTGTTATTCCACTAAAAGCCTTGTACTACACTCTCGATCTATGCAATATATTTATGAAGCTCCAATTAGCTCTTGCCGGTAACTTTATTATATTGTGCTTCATCCCTATAGGATATCCATAATTAATATCAGGTCAAATTCCATTTTACCTTTTTTATTATTTTTATCTTTTGTTCCATTATCACTACAACAGAAAACCATTATCCTTAATGATACGAATAGTAAACCATTAGATAACACAAAATAGTCTAATGGCTGAGCGTTTATGTTTTCCAATCATCAGATAATGCCATAAGAGGATATCATTAACTCTTTTAGTAAGAGCTATGTATTCCCTATCTATGAATAATAAATCTATCCATAAAAGAGTCATATCTTCAACGTACCAACAAGCATACTTTTACACAATGTCAAGATGTCTCTCTTTGATACATCAAAAGATACAAGTCAAGTATACGGATTAATTATTCATCTCATGATTAAGATGATAACATATAATTAGTCAAACGTGAATTGTTTTGTTCAAACGGAATTATTAATTAAAACAATTTAACTTTGGTCAGATCCAATATATATTCTACTAATGGAACTATATCTATGTCTCTCCCTATAGAGTCTCACTCTGACGACGAAGACAAGTCGTCTTTGTTAAGAAGTATACAACATAACAATCTTAACATGATAAAACGTCCAACTTTATTCTACCAATTGCGGATCATATATTTAGACTATCATGTTTAGATTCATGTCTTCCACATATTTCTCATATTATATGAACGATTTAAAGATTTAGAGTGACAGTCTCAAACTTTCAACGTGCTTATCACATTCAACTAATATGAATGTAAAGAGGACGATACTTGATATGTGAAATAAATAAATAATCCTTTATTAAAAGTCAAAATGTCTAATAAACATTGTTATATTTATTTCTCAAGAACATAAACAGCCAACAAAAGAATGCATGTTGTAACTTTTATTTTGATGGCAAGCTTGCAGGTAGGTGTTACAAAAGAACAGAATTAGAGCCCTTAGTCTCTCCGATCTAGAATGAGCTCTATTCTAATAAGCCCAAAAAATTTCTAGTGTTGCAAAACTAATAAATTTTCATCCTTTGTTTTTATGTTCTGAAAAGGGATTTAGCCTCATAAACTGAATGAACTATTATATTGTTATCATCTTTTTGTCTCATTTCTCCTTTTTTCTATAGGAAGTTTATCCTTATTGGTGTTTAACGATCAACACAATTAAAATTCTCTTTTGCATTATTATTTTGGTTGCTTTTACAATAAATGGAGAGATATTGATTATTTCTAGCATGAGTAAGATGACATGACAAATATGATTTTTTTTTAATATACGTAGATAATTTTGACATGACTTCCAAGGGAGTTTGAGGAGCAAAATTGGTTAGCAAAATAACTATATGTTTCAAATTGAGTTTTTTTTTTATTTGTGGTGTTTTGATTTTTCTCTTGTTACTTATACAGACCAGGGCTTAGTTTGGTAGTGCTGTAGATTTTGAAAAAATTACTTTTAATTGTGCTGAAAGACGAAGCAATTGTTACAAAAAGTATTTGAGTGTTTGGTAAACTATAATTATAGTAGTTGTGCTGGTTTCAAAATCAATGTAATAGCGTTTGGTAAATTATGAGGTTGAATTATTGTGGATAATTAAAAATTACGTCTATATTATATTATACTATAATATAATATA
>NW_010366484.1:9528-34789 GCF_000414095.1 Morus notabilis | reverse complement strand
AACGTATTATATAATTATAATATAGAATGTAATAATATTATTAAAATAGTTAATATAATTACAATATTATAAAAATATTATAATTATAATATCATATTATTAAAATAATTATAATATCATATTATATAATAAAATAATAATATTAGAGTTATTAATATAATTATGATATTATTTGTTATAATATTATTATTATATTATATTACAAGTCCGAATTTTAAATTGGAAAGATTGTAAATTTTAAATTTCATTAGGGGTATTATGAAAGTTTCATTAATTGTACTATGTCGATTCTCTCACAACCTAAAAGCTAAAGTTGTCTTTAGGCTTCTGATTTTGGCTAGTGATTCTTAAAAAATTCTTCAAATCACTTTTAAGAAGATTTACCAAATAATAAAATCAGCTTCTGCTACAAGCAGAAGCTAATTTTGGGAGGGAAACTGAACTCTCTCAGCCAAAGGTCTCTCAGCCTCAACCTTGCTCTCTCAGCCTTAGCCTTGCTCTCTCAGCTCCCTCCATTTATCTTTATTCTCTCTCTCGGACCCCCTCTCTCCGTTTCTAGCTAGGATCTCTTGCGATTGTCGGCGGCAGAGTCTCTCCTCTGTCTCTATTCTCTCAGTGTTGGTGGTTTGCTCGTGTTAGGGTTTCTAGATTTCGTAGCTGGCTGAGACCGGATATGGTTGGAGCTCACCATCTCTGCATCTGTAAGTACTCGATTGAGCTTTTTTTAAATGTTGATTTGGTTTCTAGCTTGATGAATTTTTTGTACAAAATTTTTTTTCTCTACTCTGTAAACTGTAAACTTATTTATCGTTTGAATGTCGATTTGGTCAAGGGATTTTTTTCTCTAAATGTCGATTTGGTCAAGGGATTTTTTTTCTCTGAATGTCGATTTGGTCGATTAGCTGGGGAAATCCTTCACGTTCGAATGGTAGGGTTAAAACAGGTATAAGTGCATTTATGGGCCCTCTCTTGTTGCCTTTACCCCCAAAGTAGACAAATCAATTTTTTAGGTTGAGATTGCTTTGCCAATTATGTTCCCAATTTGTTGCAATCGGAATCCACCCTGTTTTTTACTCCTTCACTTTCACGGCCACCACTTCACCATCCAAGCCGAGATCGTTCTAGATCTAGATCCTGCCTTATGTGACCAAGATCTTGGTGTAGTGACCAAGAAAATCTCATAATTTAAATAATGTAATTCATGTATTTAAGTCAAGGATTTTTTCTGAAAAAATATATATTACGTATATTTTGTGAATGAAGGATTTATGGAATTAACATCTGTATTCCTAAATTCGGTAGCAGATTTCATGATAGGATCATGTTTTGCGATCAAGTAAATTCGATCGAAAAATCCTCACCATAATTTAAAACAGAAGAATTTTCAATGCATATACAGTTTGAGAATCTTAATTCCAAGAATCTCCAAGCACAGTACGAACTAGCATCCAGTACACATATACAGGAGAAAATTACAGTCAGTATAATTTTGAACAGTTTTAATAAGAAACTTGAGAGAGTGGGCTAAAGTACAAGGGTTAGGTAATATTTTTCTCTCTCTTTCTTCACTTGGCCGGCCAAGCTTAAGGGATTATAGCCAAATTTTTGGCTAGTGGAGTGTGCTAGAGGATTTCATGATGGGATTGAGTCAAATCAACTATTGGACATGAATGCTTACTACAATTCCCTCTTGAAGCACTCCACCGGCCAGCCTAAAGCAAGGGAAATTAATCCAAAATTTAGCTAATTAAGCTAGCTTGATAGGCTTAATTAAGAACTAAGATGAGATCAAGCAAAGCCTATAAATATGAGGCCATTAGTGCAAGCATTAGGTTAGACATTTTTGCACATCTCCTCTCCATTTCCCCCACACCAAAACCGGCCACACTCCTCCATTCTCTCTCAAATATTTTCTTCCACTCTCCCAACCTTAAGCCACTAGCAAACTATAGAAGAAGAAGAAGGAGATCAAGGGATTCTAGGAGGAGACTAGTCAAGCATTCCTCCAAGGGTAAAAAAACTCTAAATCCTTTTTTTTCATGTTTTAGTAAAGTTTGAAATGTAGAGATATTCCTCTTAAATTTCCTTATACTTTCTAGTTCCAAGCCATTCACAAATCTTAGAGGAGTTCAGAGGTTTTTCAAGAGAGAAGATAAAGTTCTTCAAGGATAAGTTCTTAAACTCTTCTCCATTACTTTCTAGCCAACTTTAAGCTTGAATTTATGGATGTAACTTGAGGAGATAAGTTGTAATAAGGGTGTGTGAGTTTTATGTTGGTTTTGTGTGTTTTGAGATTAGTTTAATATGGTATGCTTATGCTTGATTTAAGTTTGCTTACTTTCGGTTAGAGAAAAAACATTTTCCGGTTACTTTGAACACGAAAATGAGGACCTTAGAGCGAGATTTTTCGGTGTTTCAAAGCTTGAGCTTATAGTCCTTAATGTTGTGAATATTTTTCTATGAATATGACAAAACCCAACTTTAGCTCTAAAAGCAAGTTTGAAGCCATTTTTGCAAAAAATGGACAGGCTGTCCAACACAGTTTCAAACAAAAAAAATTTTTACTACAGCATTACTATAGCATCCGTAGCATTTTAAAAGATTGCTGCAGCATTCCTACAGCAAAAGAAAAAAAAAACAGCAGCCACTGTTTTCAGCCAAACGAGGTCTTTAGAGGCTGAATTTTAACTTTCACCAAAAATGACAATTTTAGATCTCGATAAGGTGAAGAATTGTCATGTTGAACAAAATTTTTAAATCTGACTCTAAGATGCAGTAAAACGCAGATTTCAGAAACTGCACAGTTTTTAACAAACAAAACTAAAACAGTGTCGGTTTTAACAAAAAAAATCATCAAAGAACCTGAGATATGATTTCAGTAAAATACAATGGCATTAAACCTCATTTTAACAAAAGTATTCGTAAAGAAAGATTTCAAGAAAAAATGCTTCCTTTAAAGAACATAGTGGTTTATTGAGCGAATCATCCCGACGGGCACCTACGAGCCCAATACGATAGATCCGTAGAATTTTGAAGATTTAATGTGGGTCCATTGCCCGCATTAATTTAAGAGACTCTATTGGAGTATAAATTTCAACGGCTTAAGAGTTAGAATGCCATGTATAAGTCCTAGGCCAAATTGGGCCTTAATATTATAACAAGGAAAATTAAGGGAAATAAGATTTCGAGAATTTGATAAATTGATCTTTATAATCCTTTAGTAAAGGAGAGGAATACATGCCTTATGGAAAGGGTTAGATTTTCCTTCGTAAGTTGCCAAAATAGAATAGCAAACGATAGTTAATCTCACACTCTTAATGGGTGTTCATTTTCAGAAAAAAAGTAAGTAAGAGACTAGGCTGTTTGGCAAAAAGGGGATTCCAACTTTGAAAATCAAGTAAGTAGGAATCTCACCTACAGTATAAATAAATTTTAAAGTAAACAGTACACATGAACTATATATGTCTGAGTACATTAATGTTATGTATGCTATGTTATACACTTAAGCAATATACCTGAATTATATGTGTGTGAGTACATTCCATGATATAGTATGCTATGCTAGGTCATATTGAATACACCTTAATAAGTCAAGAGGAACTTATAAGAATAATCTCAGTTGAGTGCCGTACCAGCCTCCGCAAGGGAGGTAACTTAAGCTCCGCAAGGGAGAAAAGAAAAAAATAATAATAATGTCCTCCGCAAGGGAGGCATTCAGTTCAGTTATAATCACGGTGTCGTGGGGGACCTTGCAAACCCTCACGTCCCGATGATTGCACGCAAGTAGTACGAGCACTCGGGCCCAAAGGAAAGAAAGAAGGATAAGATAAGATAATAAGATTCTGATAAGACATCATAATTAAGCATAATTGGTTCATGCATATTTATTCATGTAAACTTAAAGTTATTTTACGAGAGGTAGTTCCTACTTGCTGAGTAAAAGCTCATTATAGAATTTTTATACTGTAGGTAAGCAACCGGCATATAATGCCTGATGGACTGACGGCGAGTGGACAAACGATGTGGAGATCGGAAAATGGATACTGCTCGCAAATATTTCCGCAATCAGCTTTATGTTATAAATAGTTTTGCTAATTATGATTCTAAAACTATATGTTAAATGATTTTGGGGATTATGGCTATTAGTAAGTAAGACTTAAAGAGTAGATATATACATATAAATATATTTATATGCTTTAAGAAACAGATATGTTAAGGTTTTAAATATTTTGATTAAAAAAGCAAATTCGTATCTTATGCTTGGCATAAGACTTTAAAAAAAAAAAATGTTCCGTAAATTTTAAGAAATTTCAATAAGTACAAGTAGGATCGTCACATTTGGTCTGTTTTCTGGTGGGCACTTTGGTTTGGCTTCTGAAAACACTTCTTGTTAAGGTCCTTGCTCTGTCTTTCCATGTCAACAACTTCTTTGAAAGAATTCAGGAGGCTTTGTTCAATCAATACGTGATCGAGACGCTTTCTGGTCCTCCGATATCCTTGGAAAGACATGAGGCTAGGGAGTTTCAGAGTGCTGGGGCAGCCATGCCTAGTGAGCTCAGGGCAACTCTTCTTCCAAGGAATGATTGTCCATTCCCATCGTTTAATAGGAGTCCTACATTTTTGAGACACGCTTCTGAGAGGCATGACAAGAAAATTCCAATTGAGTACTTGTATAAGCTAAACCCGAAGAATATATCTGCTTGGAATTCCAATTGGCAGCCATAACCTCGCTTTTTATACTCGGAATTCCAATCGCACATTTCCTCGTCTTCATAAGCTCCCAGCTTCTTTTGGTCCTATTTATCTTCGGAAACTCCTGCAGAACCATATTTGAAGCAATTATCTTCTTATTTGTCGTGCTCCCTTTCGATGTTGGTGATCGTTGTGAAGAAAGATCTTCATATGAAAAGATACTTTACTATGGCCTTTTCATCTTTTTCAAAAGGGTCCCTTATAGTAATTTATTTGTGTCACAGATGGTAGTAGACGAAATGAATATACTAACTACAATCTTCCTGAGGTATGACAACCAAAAGATCATATACCCCAACAGCGTCCAGACATGGGAGACGCTATTGATTTTTGCGTCCACATCTCGACTCCAATAGAGAAAATAGCCACTATTAAAGAAAGAATAAAAAGGTAAAAATTTTATCCTTCTCTTTTTTTTCAAAATTTTCTATTTCTATATGATTTCTTCTCATCAGCCAACTGTGAAGAATATGCTCCTTGCCTTGAGGAAATTATGTGCCCGCATAATATAGGAGCTTAGTATTCTTTTAACCAAATATTTTGCTATAAGAAACACTAATTTCAAACTAGTAATTTTGGTGGGGCTGTGGCTGCTATAAAATTTAGCTACATTCAGAGCAGAAGCGACCATTGGCACCCGGATCCAATTTTGATAATGAAGGATGTGGAGGACTTGAACAAACTAAGGTTCTCAGTGTGGCTTACACACAGAATGAACCACCAAAACATTGGAGAGAGATGGACTAGGAGAGCCCTTTTGGTTGAAGAGATGATAAAGGTCTTCAGAGAGCTCGACATCGAGTACCGAATGCTGCCTCTTGACGTCAATGTCAGAAGCTTGCCGAGTTGCAACTCCGATGATTCGCCTTCAACTTCAATGTGGGAGCTTATTTTGCGGCCGAGGAAGTGATGAAGAATGCATATGCCAGTGGGACTTACTAATCAGTGGCAATAAATTGGTGCTAAAACTTGTATAACAAATATTAAGTGAAAAAAAAAAGTAGGAATCTAATTCCTTGATTTTGTGAAAGATGTTTATGCTTGGGGGAAAAGAATTGTGCCCTGTTGATGAAACTGTAAATCACGGTGACAAGAGATCATTCCTGCGCGGTTGAATTGTAATTAATTTATGTAACACAATTTTAGTTTATGGATTCCTTTGTGTGAAACTTACGGAGTGTGGATGTAAACATCCTTATCATATGCCAAAATCAATAAAATAGTTCTAAGTTCTAAGCTCTAACATCCAAGGAAACAATAACTCAAATGTTCCAAGTTACATTTATTATAACTATTTATGATCTAATATATTATCACATAGATAAAGAAGTGTGCAATATTAAACATTTTCCTTTAGAAAACAACGACAAAGAAGATGGATATATATGTTTGTAGGCATATATGTGGTGTGTGTATGGATATATATGTTTGCAAGAATTATTTCTTTCATTTGCTCTTTTTTCTTGTGTATGGATATCAATGTGTGAATTTGCTCATTTACGTGTGTGTGTACAGATATCAATATGTTTAAAATATTCTTTATTTGTGGTCTTATAATTAATTATCATTTGACTTAGCCCGTTTCTTGACATGAAATTTCTCAACAAATTTATCATATTTTCTTGCAGATTTTTTAGAAGAACCCCACCAAAATTGATAATTATGGTATTTGGTTGCGTTATCAAGACTGCAACTGTCCTTGTCAAGCTTTGCAAGAGAGAGAGCACAAAACAATTCCACAACACGAAGCTGAAGACCACATACAAGGCATCAAGGCCCAACTTGTTTATGTAACTTGGTCATTTGACGATCAAGCTTTTAACTTGTTTATGGAATGTACATTTTTGTTCAACAAATTGATTACTCACTAATGCTCTTTTTAGTTGTAATTATATTGTGAATGAAAAAATGAAAAAAAAATAATTAATTATCATAAATTTATTGTTAAAAAACTCAAAATCATAGCATTATGTTTTTTTTTAAAAGTTAAACAAGTATTTCTAAATACCAAAAATAATTATATATACTTAAGTTTTATACCATGTCTATTTTGGTCATTTTACATATCCACAGCAATTCAACCTCAAAATTTACCAAACGCTATTACACTGATTTTAGAA
Source organism: Morus notabilis (assembly GCF_000414095.1). Taxonomy (NCBI): domain Eukaryota; kingdom Viridiplantae; phylum Streptophyta; class Magnoliopsida; order Rosales; family Moraceae; genus Morus; species Morus notabilis. Next base: position 27,917 of record NW_010366484.1, on the reverse strand, counting down.
CTAGCACAGCTACTATAATTACAGTTTACCAAATACTCAGCTGCTTTTTGTAACAGCTGCTTCTTTCTTCAACACAGCTAAAAATAATTTTTCTAAAATCCACAGCACTACTAAACTAAGCCTAAGCCTAGATCTTTGGTCCCAAAGCACTCTGGTTCTCGTGATAGTAAAGAAAGGTTAGAAGCAATAGTTTTTAAGTGGTATGCTTTCTTTTTTACTTCAATCTGATACGAGGTGGTATTGATTATTGATGGGAGATGAACATTACTATCAAATTTGTCATTTATACATGTAATTCATGTGGATTTTATTTGAGGACTGATTTGTCTTGGTTTTGTTTTTCACTATATTGTTGTGCTATGCTTGGATTAAAGATGAATACATTGATCTAGGCAATATATAGGGCCTTTCCAATGCTCAAAATAGTGGAATAAAACTCAGTTATCGGTAGTTCTCTTCATGGCTAGATTTTATTTGCTTTTTTCTCAATGTTGTGCAGAAGCAAGCTTGCGTATTGTGAATGGAACACTCGTTGCTTTAAGACAATCGTTAGGCTAATAAACAAGATGGCAAAAAGCAAGAGAAGCAAGGATTATTCTAAGAGGACATTTATAACCGTCACTTAAACCAATCCCAAAAAAGTGACTCAAATATTTGAGAAAAAACAAATTAATCCCAGAAGACTAACTAAAATATTTGATAACAAAACAAATACAATAGAAAAAAAAAAATACTGCAGTAGTAAAAAAGCAAAGAACTAAATAAAATCTCAAATACTTCATAAACATAAAAATGAGTTCAACTGGCGAACCAACAATAGAGGAAGCAATAAAATGAGTAGAACGAAAACCCTTCAGTAAAATCAGATAAATATATGTTTATATTTCTACAATTATACTTTTGTATATGAAATTTTGATAGTGATACATTGTAATAACATTGTTCCATTTCCAAATGTTAGATATTGTATAGAAGTAACATACATTGTTTACATATTGTTTACAATGAAACTATAAATATCACATAAAAATGTCTTGTGCATCAAAAGAAAAGTTAGAAAAAGGTAGTAATGGAAAAAAATGGTTCAGGTTTTATATCTTTTATTGGTAACAACATATATGAGGGAATTTTCAATTACAATCTTTCCCTGAAGAGTAACTGCAATATTTACCACTGAATTCAATGGGGTCCATGAATCTAAGAAATAGTGACAACTCTTGATCTCTCTCAATATCTCTCTCAATTCGGAAATCTAGGAGCATGAAGAAAAAGAAGAAAGATAAAATCTCAAAATTCTCATATAAAATAGCAGATTACATGAATAATACTAAAGAAGAAATAGATAGAGAAATTAAATAGATAGATATAAAGAATTTGGTTCAGGTATTTGCCTTTAATTGCTAACATCACATATTAGAAATAACTGAAATAGGATTTAGCAATGCCCTTCAGTACCAACTGAATTATAAAAAATATTTATGAAAAATAAGAAGGAAAAAGAAATGAAGAAGCAATACTGCCGTGGTAAAAAAGCAAGGAAGTAAATAAAATCTCAAAAACTTCATAAACATAAAAATGAGTTCAACTGGCGAACCAACAACAGAGGTAGCAGTAAAAGAATAGAACGAAAACCCTTCAGTAAAATCAGATAAAGAGCAAACCATTTTAGAATAGAAAATGATAATAAGAGTAATAACTGTTGACAAAACACGATAAATAAAAGAACATAAATCTTAAATAATCCAGGCAACGTCAAAGCTTGCTAAATCACTATAAACAGTTATTTAATACATGGTAACAATAAAAGAAAAATACTAAATCATTACCAAATGAGAAATCACATTAGATAGAGAACATAGTATTGACAGATTAATATAACAAATAAAATACAAACCTAATTTTTACTCAAATAGCAATAACTTATATAATATAAACACTAAAGAATATTTTACAAGTAATATTAACAAACTTAATACAAACATAATCATAATAACATAAAACAGTGAGCACATATATTAATAACTCAATATATACAGTTAAAAAATCATAGTAATATAATACAAATAATTTTAAGAGCAGTTAGAAATAACGTGGAAGAAGTAAGAAAGAAGTACCGTAGAGCAATAACGAAAGTGGATAGAGTTTATGCAGGAGAAGTAAAAAAAAAAACTCCAAAACAGAGATAATAGAAAAGGAAAAAAAAACTCACTATTGAAAACTGAAGAAAAAAAAGAAACAGAGAAGATAGACGGTAAGTGTATGACAACAAAAACATAAACAAAGCAAAAGACAATAAGCATGAAAGAGAAAATAATATATTTATACAAAGAAAATAAACTTTTGAGCATGTAGCGGTAGCAAATACTAAAAACAAAACTTAATACTACCGATGTTACGCTGCAAGCAAAACGTAATAATTTATTAAAAACAGGTGTTACACTGCATGATAACTACCCCAGAACAGAACGAATAACCTGCCGACAGTGAAAATAAATTAATCCGTTAGAAAAAAATTACCTTGCACTAAAAATAAATGTATAAATATTCCCGACTAATATAACCTGCAAACAAATATGAAAACATATAATAATTAGTAAAAACAGGTGTTAGACAACATAATAACCAATAAACGGATGAAAAACAACCGAAATAGAGAAAAGAGGAAAAAAAAAAAAAAAAATAGATTATTTCGAAGACCTTGCTCCAAGTCAATGAATGAGGACTTATTCATGTCCTAACATGTCGTGAGGAATACGGTGGTTGTAAGCATCCACATCAATGGTTTAGCATCCACATATATGTGTGACTTAATTGCCGTGGGGAATATGTCGTTTATATTGACTAATACGTGTATCTAAGTCAATGGAACAAACACATAACTTTTAATTTTAATTCAATATCTATAGATTGCTGATTGAGAGTAATCCGTAATCCTCACTTCACTTAGGAGCATGGGGGTTTTCCGAGCTTTTCCTTTCCGTGCTTCTCTCGTGTTCTTGCTGCTCATCCGTGTTCTTGACATCTCTGTCTCAGTTGTACCTGGAAATGAGACAGACAGATTGGCTTTGCTTTCCATCAAGACTCACATTACTGAGGATCCTTATAGGATCACAAGCTCATGGAATGACTCTGTCTACTTTTGCCGGTGGCAAGGCGTTTCATGCGGTCACAAGCACCAAAGAGTCACCCAGTTGAATTTGAGGTCATTGAGTTTGAAAGGTTCCCTGTCTCCTTATATTGGGAACCTTTCGTTTCTTAGAGTAATTGATCTCTCAAATAATAGTTTCAATGGAGAACTGCCAAATGAGATCGGCCGCTTGTTCAGGCTGCAAGAGTTCGTTTTGGAGCGTAATCTGGTCGGAGGGCACATACCGATCGGTTTGTCAAACTGTTCACGTTTGAGAATCCTCAACCTCGGTTTCAATGAGTTCATTGGAGATATTCCTTTTGAGCTTGGCTTTTTGCCAAAGTTGGTACGACTAAAACTTCTTGCAAACAAATTGAAGGGAAGTATTCCCCATCATCTAGGGAATATCTCATCTCTTCAACAACTTAATGTGTCAGCCAATAAGTTGGAAGGAAACATTCCAGGGTCACTAGGCAACTTGAAGAGCTTAATTTCTCTTAGCCTTAGTTACAACAAGCTATCAGGTATGGTCCCTCCATCTATTTATAATCTTTCGAACCTTGAAGCCTTAGTTATTGCTGAGAATCACCTTCAAGGTAGTTTTCCTCATGACGTAGGCCTTAGTCTCCCAAATATCGAAATATTTCGTGTATGGGGAAACCAACTTAGTGGATCCATTCCGGTTTCTTTATCAAATTTTTCAAAGCTTCTGGAATTGGACATCTCGGAGAACAACTTCTCCGGAGGGCTTCCTGCTATTTTTGGTAACATGAAGAACCTTATGTGGGTAGATATTAGTGGTACTAATCTTGGATCTGGAAAAGTCAATGACCTAGACTTTCTAACTTCATTTACCAACTGTAGCAATCTCATATTGCTTGAGCTTCAAAATAATAACTTTGGCGGGTCATTGCCCAACTCTATTGGAAACTTCTCAGCTCAACTAGAAATTCTATCACTAGAAGCGAATCGAATTTCAGGAAACATTCCACCTAGTGTTGGAAATCTAATGAGCTTAAACGCTTTGATTCTAAATATAAACCAGCTCACAGGAACCATCCCCACAACTATTGGTAAACTTCATAATTTAGTAAAATTGTATTTGGGTAGCAACCAGTTATTTGGGGAAATCCCATCCTCCTTTGGAAATCTCACATTATTGAACGAGCTTAGATTAGAAGAAAACTATCTGCATGGCAGAATCCCTTCAAGCATCAGAAACTGTCAACACTTGCAGTTGCTACATCTCTATTCTAACTCCCTAAGTGGTACTATTCCTCCAGAAGTAATTGGGTTACCATCTTTGTCGTTGTCCGTAGACCTCTCAGGAAATCGTCTGAGTGGCCCTTTACCATCTGAAATTGGTAACTTGAAATTTCTTCAAGAATTGCTTGTTTTTTATAATCAGTTGACTGGTGACATTCCTAGCAGGATTGGTGAGTGTGAAAGTTTGAGATGGGTTTATATGGATCACAATAATTTTAGCGGAAGCATTGAATCGTTGCATTCATTGAAAGGTATTGAACATATGGATCTTTCACACAACAATCTTTCTGGGCACATCCCGAAAGAATTTGCGGAGTTTGTCTTCTTGGTGAAGTTAGATCTTTCGTTCAATGATCTCGAGGGTGAAGTACCTAGTGGAAGAATTTTTAGTAATGTTAGTGGAGATATTTCACTTGCCGGTAACAATAAGCTTTGTGGGGGGATGGCTAAATTTCATTTAGTTCCTTGTTCTAGGAAATCTCCGAGGAAGCATCACTTCTCTTTTACAAGAAAGCTGATAATCTCCATTGTTTGTGGCCTAGTCGGAGTACTTTTGACGTCATATTTTCTCGTCCTTTGTTGCATGAGGAAGAATAAAAAGCAAGCTTCAAAAACTTTGTCGCGAGATTTTCCATTCTTGAATATTTCTTATGGAGAGCTTCAGAAAGCAACTAATGGGTTTTGTCCAGAGAATCTAATTGGTGTTGGTGGCTTTGGCTCAGTGTATAAAGGAGTGCTTGAACCTCATCAACTATCCATAGCAGTGAAGGTCTTCAACCTTCAAAGAAGAGGAGCTTCCAAAAGTTTCAAGGCTGAATGCGAAACTCTAAGGAATATTAGACACCGGAATCTAGTGAAAATCATTACTGCTTGTTCAAGTATTGATTTCCAAGGTAACGATTTCAATGCCCTCGTCTACGAATTCATGCCAAATGGAAGTTTGGAAGATTGGTTGCATCCATATCCACAAACATTGGAGGAACAGAGGAAAAGTTTGAGTTTATCTCAGCGGTTGAATATAGTCACTGATGTGGCATCGGCATTGGATTATCTTCATAACGACAATGAACTTCCAATCATACATTGTGATCTAAAGCCAAGAAACATTCTTCTTGACCAAGACATGACTGCTCATGTGGGAGACTTTGGTCTGTCAAGGATTATTGCAAATGACAATGTTCAAACATCTCAGAATCACATAAGCAGCTCTGTTGGAGTAAGAGGAACAATCGGATATGTAGCTCCAGGTAACTGTCTTCTTAAAAGCGATTGTGATTTACTTGATACTGCGGTTTTCTTATTAGAATCTTTGTTTAGGACACAGAATGTGTGTGTGTGTGTGTGTGGTTACATAGGTAAGGTAGGTTGGTATGCAAGTAATATTATAGAAAATGACAACTAGATATGTCAAAATGCTAACTCCATTATTCGCATTCGACTTCTGGTATATTGCAGAATATGGCATGGGAAGCAAGGTGTCGACTGAAGGAGATGTGTATAGCTTTGGAATCCTCTTGTTGGAAATCTTGACGGCAAAAAATCCCACCAATGAAAGTCTTGAAGGACTTAGCCTTCATGAATTTGTCAAAATGGCTTTTCCAAAACGGATGATGGAGATAGTCGATCAAAGTCTCTTAACAGGAGGAGAAGAAGAAGCATCTTGTAGCCGCACAAAGGCGCTAACAAGAAGTGGCAAGGCACAAGAGTGCTTAATTTCCATTTTCACAATTGGTTTGAAGTGCTCAGAGGAATTACCAAGAAATAGGATGAAGATTAATGATGCCTTCAAGGACTTACAAAAAGTTAAAGACAGCTTCTCAAAGATGTGAGGTACAAGAATTCGTAAAATAGCTTATCTTCTCTCGACAAATGCACTAAATCCTGCATCCTCTTCTATGAATTATCTAACAGTTTTCACTTTTCAATCTCGTTTTGCAGGATCGATAACGGACCCTAATGTTTTTAAATGCATACAACTGGTATATGGTGTAATTTCTTCTTTCTGGTTACCTATAAGACCAACTATCAAAATAGTATGACTAGCTTTTCAGAGGCAAAAAAAAAAAAAAAAAACGGGGGTATGACTAGCTTATGTGTAATATATATGTTTTTGCAGTTGAAACCAAAAGTATGACTAGCTTATGTGTAATATATATGTTTTTGCAGTTGAAACCATAAGTATGACTAGCTTATGGTGTAATATATGTTTTTGCAGTTGAAACCATGCAATGGTGGTGGTTTGAAAATCTTTGCATGTACCAATAATAAATTGCTCAAGACTTTATGACTATGTTTCATATACATGTCACTGAAAATATTGCAAGTTCTGTTCCTTCCTCTGTTTCACATAAAATGTTCACTTTTTATAGTCACAAAAAGGAGATTAATAATTTTAGTATGCATTGTAATTAACTGAATGCTCTTTATTTATTTTTTTTTATTTTTTTTTTCTAAAAGGAGTTGAAGCCTCTTATATATTTGGATATTTAAACTCCAAACCTCAATAGTAGAGGTGGGTTTGTATGGATTTACAGATATGTTACACCTGCAACCATAAACTCTTCGAGTCAACAAATATACATGTCATTCTTTTTTTGTGGATCGCAGATAATCCACTCTTCCTTTGTTCTCTTTGCCAGATATACATAGAACTTGGTACTTTTATTTCCAATTAACAAAAATTTATTTCACACGATTCTATTGTTCTTTGTGCTGCAAATTTTAGCATGCCAATTAAGCAAAAATCTCCGAAATTGTTTTGAAAAGCCTCCTAAAAATTAAGAGTCCAAAGCTTATTCATCGAAAAAGCAAAAAGAAATTTGTAGCCTCATTGAAAGCCTTAAGCTTAAAGGCAAAGATGATTCATTAATTCTGATTACTCGTCCCTTCTGGCTTTTCCACTTCCTCATCACGCTTAAGTGTTCTGTTGCAATACAAGTGTATATTGTAGTTGGGGTATTTTATTCTTTTTTGCAAATGAATGTATTTTGTAATATAATGTATTGATTTCAGCGTCTATACATTTTTTTAAATAATTTAAGAAAAAATCTGATAATTTTGATGACCAAAAATTTCTAGTAAAACAAAAAAAAAGAAAAAAAAAAAAAAGAGAAACTGCGATCAAATCTGTAAAAATTTGGTCACAAAAGATTTTTGCGACCAAATCTCACTTCTTTGCAAATTTTTTTGCGACCAAATCAGTTTTGGTTGCAGAAAACTCAATTTTTAAAGAATACTAATCCAAATTGTTCGCAATTTCTACAAGTACTCAAACTCGATTAAAGCACATCGAATCTATCTCAGGCTCTCTGTGCTGTGTTATTATTATTATTATTATTATTGTTATTATTATTATTATTATTATTTAACCAGTAGGAATCCTTTCGTTTTCTTCCTGAACATCTTGGGCATCAATTTTTCAGTTTTTGAAAGCTAGCTAGCAGTACGCGTATATATCACTAAAATGTTTTGTTAAATGATAGAAATCAAATTGGAAATCAAATAGAAATTGAAAGAAACAAATGACCTTTGATTCGAGAGTTAGGTCACACCTCTCCAATAATCTCTAATCTACTGTTAATACTTTCCAAAACATGCATGAGAAACCCTAATCTCCCCCTAACAACTTTCTTAAACTCAGTCTCCCACTAATGACCTTGTCAATTTACCAAACTGCCCATGTTCTTAAACCTACGCCTATAATACGTTTTCAACCCCTCCCTTCCAAGTCTAACATTACTCCCCTCCCAATGAGACACCTTGTCCTCAAGGTGGAACCAAGGAAATTGCTCCCGAATCAAGTCAAACGGCTCTCATGTAGCTTCATAGTCTGGTAGATCTTTCCACTTGATAAGCACCTCCCTTCCGCCCGACGTTCCTTGACAGCCCCCGTCCATTGCCTCTGGTTCCAAGATGACCTCAATGTCCTCAGTCAAAGTAGGCGGCAATGAAGGTGAGGAAGCATGATCTCCAATAGCACGTCTCAACTGGGACACATGAAACACCAGATGAATGGCTGACGTAGGTGGTAATCGCAAACGATATGCCACCTCACCAATGCGCTTTGTGATCTCAAACGGCCCAAAGTACCAAGCAGAAAGCTTCTCATTCCTCCGTCGTGCTAACGTCTTCTGTTGGTATGGTCGGAGCTTCAAATAAACTCGATCCCCCACCTCAAACTGGACATCCCTCACTATGTCCATCCGCTTGCTGCTTCATAATCTGTTGAGTTTTTAATAAATGTTTCTTCAACTCATCCAACATCCGATCTCGTTCCTCCAAATATTGATCCACCTGCGACACTGGCGTGGTGCGGTGCCCATAGTGCACCAAATGTGGTGGATCCCGCCCATACAGGATCTTAAAGGGGGTAGTCTGCGTCGCCCTATGATAAGAGGTGTTATACCAATACTCCGCCCATGCAAACCACCTCGCCCAATGCTTGGGTGTGTCAGATACAAAACACCTTAAATATGTCTCCACACTCCGATTAACGACCTCCAATTGGCCATCGGTCTGCGGGTGATAAGCAACACTTCTCTTTAGAACGGTCCCCTGCATCCGAAACAACTCCCTCCAAAAGTGACTCAAAAAGATCTTGTCCCGGTCCAACACTATCAATTTCGGAACACCATGTAGTCGCACAACCCCTCTCATAAACGCCGCTGCTACAGACATTGCCGTATAGGGATGTCGGAGGGGTATAAAATGAGCATACTTGCTCAGGCGATCAACCACCACCAAAATCACAGTGTATCCCTCCGACCGAGGCAACCCCTCAATAAAGTCCATCGTCACCTCCTCCCAAACCTTCTCCGATAGCGATAGAGGCTGCAACAACCCACCTGGTGCCATCGCCATATACTTGTGACGCTGACACACATCACACCGCGCAACCATGTCCTCCACATCCTTTTTCATCCCTACCCAATATAGCTCTGCCGCCAACCGTCGATATGTCTTAAGAACACCTGAATGCCCACCAATAGCACTTCCATGAAATTCCTATAGTAATCTCAGTATGTGAATAGAAGTCCGTGGCAGAACAAATCGTCCCTGGTACAACAGACGTTGGCCATCCAACGCATAACCGGGTGGCCCTGCCCCTCCCCACAGCAAGGCTGCTCGAATCTTCCCCAACTCCTCATCGGCCTCGCTCTCCTGCCGTAAAGCCTCCCAATCTAACACCAAAGGAACTGACAATGCCGACAACTGAGGCGCCTCAACCCTCCTTGATAGGGCGTCTGCCGCCTTATTTTCCAACCCAGGGTGGTATTGTATCTCAAAATCATAACCCAACAGCTTCGAAAGCCAACGCTGATGTTCCTCCGTCACCATACGCTGCTCCAGCAGAAATTTTAAACTACGCTGATCCATATGAACTATGAAACGCCGTCCCAGTAAATAAGGTCGCCACTTCTGAATAGAGAGCACGATCGCCATGAGTTCGCACTCATACACCGATTTGAGTCACGCTCCAGCTGTTAACACCTTACTGAAATAGGCGACTGGTCGCTGGTTCTGCATGAGTACTGCACCCAAACCATACCCTGAAGCATCAATTTCAATTACAAATGGTTGGCTAAAGTCTGGTAAGGCCAACACTGGAATGCTAGTCATCGCTTTCTTCAACTGCTCAAAGGCCTGAGTCGCTGCCTCCCCCCACTGAAAACTATCTTTCTTCAATTGTTCTGTCAAAGGCCACGCAATCAAACTATATCCCCTGACGAACTTCTGATAGTACCCTGTGAGCCCAAGAAACCCTCTCAACTCCTTCAATGTCTTAGGTAATGGCCATTCCCGCATTGTCGCAACCTTAGATGGGTCTGCCGCAACTCCCTCTGCCGACACTACATGCCCTAAATATTCCACCCTCGTTTGAGCAAACAGGCATTTCTTTCGATTAGCATAGAGTTGTTGGCTTCGTAACTCAGTCAACACCTTCTCCAAATGGCGGACATGGTCTTCCAATGTGCTACTATAAACTAGGATGTCATAAAAAAATACCAAAACAAACTTACGCAAATAGAGTTGGAAGACTTTATTCATCAACGACTGAAAAGTGGCAGGGGCGTTGGTGAGGCCAAACGGCATGACTAGGAATTCATAATGACCCTCATGAGTCCAAAATGCAGTCTTTTGCACATCCTCACACTGCATTCGAATCTGATGATACCCCAACTTCAGATCGATCTTCGTAAACACCGTCACTCCATACAACTCATCTAACAGCTCATCAATCACCGGAATCGGAAACTTATCCAACACCGTTTCCTTATTCAATGCCCGATAGTCGACACAAAATCTCCAACTCCCATCTTTTTTCTTCACTAATAAAATAGGGCTCGAAAACGGGCTCACACTCGGCTGTATTATTCTTGCCTCCAACATCTCGTTGACCAATCTCTCGATCTCATCTTTCTGTACCTATGGGTAGCGATACGGCCGTACACTCACTGGTGATACCCCTTCCTTCAACACAATCGCGTGCTCATGCTCCCGCTTCAGGGGTAACCATTTGGGCATTTGGAAGACATCCTCAAACTGTTCCAACAGTTGCTGAACTGACTTGGTAACACTCGTCGTCGCCTCATTCCGCTCTCCTTCCATGATATGCAACTCAACCAAGAAACCGAGCCCACCATCCTGAATCGCCTTAACCATGGTTTTGAGGGTCACTAGGGTTTTGCACAAACTTGGATCTCCGCGAAGCACCACAGGGTGACCTCCCTCCTGAAACTCCATTGTCAAAAGCTTCCAATTTACCCTCGTCTCACCCAATGACTACAACCACTTCATTCCCAGAATGATGTCTGTGCTACCCAAATCCAAAGGAAGAAAATCTTCCAACACTTGAATTCCTTGGAGCATTAAAATCAGCCCTCTACAAATTTCTCTACTCATCTCCACGGTACCATTACCCATGACCACCCCAAGATTGCCGTTGTCGACTAACTGAAGTCCTAACCTCTCCACAACTCGATTGGAGATGAAATTATGAGTCGCTCCATTATCCACCAACACCGCCACATCCTGCTCTCCAATTTTCCCAACCAACTTCATAGTGTGGTTCGGTGTGAACCCCACCACCGAGTTGAGTGAGACCTCCACCACATCCAAATGAGGATGCACCTCCTCCTCTATCATATCTCCTATAGTCTCCCCCTCGTCGCCCTCATCATCACATACCGTGAGGACTTGTAATGAGCGATCCTTACACCAGTGCCCCGGAGAAAAAATTTTGTCGCACCGGAAGCACAACCCTTTCGCTCGCTTGTCCTGTATCTCTGTCTCCGTTAGACGTTTTAAAGTACCCCCTAGTCGCACTCCTCCCATTCTATTCTTCGTTGTATCCCTCTGAACCCCTAACGTCTGAGTTTTCACCCCTCCTCCTGAAACAGTATTCCGGTATTGAAAAACACCGGAGTTACTTCTGTTAGCCCTCTTCATCTTATTCTTATCCTCAATCATTTAGGCCAACTCCATGGTCTCACCAAGCCCCCTCAGCCTCAACAACCGCACCGCCGCTCGAATCTCCGGTTTCAGCCCCTTCATAAAATTTTCCTACAATACTGCCTCTGAGATTCCCCTCAAACGCCCCGAGAGCAGTTCAAACTTCTCTCTATAATCCATAACGGTCCCCTCTTATGTTAGAGCAAAGAACTGCTCGTGTAAATCCCCCTCCTGGGTAGCCTTAAAGTGCTCGATCAATCGGTCTTTAAACTCTTCCCACGACGTTATTGGTTGTTGTTGTTCCCGCCATTGAAACCATGTCAACGCTTTGCCTTCCAAACACAATGCCGCTGCCATCAGTTTTTCCCTCTCTGAGAGTCCATTGATGGCGAAATAGCGTTCTACCCTATACACCCATCCATAGGCATCCTCGCCCTAAAAAATGGGCATTTTCAGCTTCTGTACCCTAGAATCCGCCCCAAATTGGGTATGCCCGGTCCAATTTCGCACCATTGGAGGCCTCCATCCTCCCGATTTTCCTCCATTCTCCATAAATTCGGCAGTCCCAACCCCAATTCCGTCATACCCGCTCCCCCTCTCGCCGGAAATTCCTCCTCCCGGCCATACGCCCCCAAATCCACCCTGCCAGGGTCCGGATCTGCCCTGTCCAGCCCAAAATCTGGCCTGCCCAGCGTGCCCCACCCCAGATCCGACCTGCCCAGGTCCCGGATCTCCCCACCACGGCGCTGAAACACCGTGTCCAACCATCCCCAGCCCTGGCGCGCCCCATGGTAGCGCCAAAACACCTAATCCCGTCATCCCAAACCCTAGGCCGCCTCTTCCAGTCGCGAATCCTTCGGATCCGCCGCCTCCAGTTGCGACCCAGCCTCCTCCGCTGCCCCCAACGCCGGGAAAAGCTCCTCCAAGTCGCGCGTCGCCTGGGCCGCCTTCTGCGCCAACAAATCGGCCGCGTCCCTCCACCTCTGGCCACACCAAACAGGCGGATTCCAACCCTCCTCCCTCTACGCCGTCACTGACCTCTTCAAACGAAACCCTAGGGCACACGCCCAGGGAACTTCCGACCTCCCCAGGGGACCCCTCAACCCCAATCGCCACTCCCTTTCCTCGCCTGACCGAGTTCTCAGCCGTGTCGATGGCCGCCGTTGACGGCGTCGGTGACCCCGCCGCCGCCGGAGGGTTAGCGTGAAGATCCATCAATTTCTTCAACATTTCCTCCAAGTTATTGAACCGTCCTTCCACGTTGTTGAACCTGTCCTCCATGGCAAAAAAATCTTCCTTCTATAGTTGTCTTCATCTCCTCAACCTCATATTCCAATCTTTCTCCAAGAGCATCCATCTTCTTGGCAGTCATCTCCCCATGAAAGAGCTCTTTGATAGAAATCAAATTGGAAATTAAATAGAAATTGAAAGAAACAAATGACATTTGATTCGAGAGTTAGGTCACATCTCTCCAATAATCTCTAATCTACTACTAATACTTTCCAAAACATGCATGAGAAACTCTAATCTTTCCTTAACAACTTTTTTAAACTCAATCTCCTACTAATAACCTTGTCAATTTACCAAACTGCCCATGTTCTTAAACCTACGCCTATAATACGTTTTTCAATCCCTCCCTTCCAAGTCTAACAGTCTCATGTAGAGAATAGTATGATATCTGTATTCTTCTTTTTTATTTTGACGTGTTATTATTAATTATTTAGTTGGCTAACCTTTGTAAAACTAGACAGCCCATGGCCATGGACCTTTCAAAAAAAAAAAAAAAAAAAGATTAAACAAACCACAGGAAAAACTTTAATCGAATTATACTTGTAGAATTTATATCAGATGGTAGTTGGCTAGCCACGTTCGAAAATGCTTTTTGGAATCCTTGAGGAGCAATTACTGTCTGTTAATTAAAAAACAGACCATAAAAGATATTTTAACCGAATAGTACTTGCGGGTTTTATCAAGTCCTCGATGATTAGTCCTTGGGGAATGCTTTTTTTAATCATTGGTAGAGCCATTAAACCTTTTATCAAATGTTTTTCGGAATCATGACTCCTTATATACAAGATATGACTAATTCCTACTTAATATTATTTGTGCAATATGAAAATAGATAAAAAGTTGTAAGGCCGTTTATTTCACCACTTTTGTCTTAAAATATATAATGCAATTTTGTTTTACCTTAATGGAGGAAAAAGGAAACTTATATTTCGTTGGAATGTTGCAATTTCCATCCCTCGATGCCTATTAGTTCAATTATTTTGGCATCAAAATATATAATTAGTCTAAAATTTGTTTTAATTAAGTATCTTTTAGTGCAATAGAAGCAGAGATCTTGATTCTATCAGTAACATTAAAGAAGAGCCAATAGTACTGAAAAAAATAAATAAATAAATAAATTTATGAAGGAGGGCAATTATTATTATTATTATGAAAACGTAGTACAAGTGTAGTGCAAATTTTTGAATGAGAAAACAAAACCAACGGCAGTCACCAACGACCCAACTTTAAACTTGCACTTGGGCGTCTCTCATGAAGTAACCATTAACCAACTCCAACAGAGAATGAAGCACAGTTTTATACCAAACAAAATCTGAAATATCCATCCTAGCCTATAACCAACCAATCAACAACAAAAGCTACAGAGAAACGCGGATAGTGATGATCACCGCCACCACTACTACCAGCAGAATGGTAACCAACGGCATCATCATGCGCAGAGAAGCACTGCTGGCCGAATCGGTCGGCGGAGGAGTGTTGGGCTGAATGGGGGAAATCTCGATTCCATAATCACCATCACCGCCATCATTCCCATCATGTGGTAGTGGCGGCGGAGGCGGCGGAGATTGATTAGGAGGAGGAGAACGGTGGTGAGGTGTTTTAGGAGTAGCAGGTGATCTGCCACCTCCTTTGCCACTACTGCCACTGCGGGTTTCATCTACGCCCAGAACTTGGGCTTCGAGTTTCAGGCCCAATGCACAGTGGCCCTGTCGTCCACATATGAAGTACCTGGGCCCTTCTTGGCTCAGTGGGACCACCGTCTCTCCGTCGTTGAATGTGCTGATCGGATCTGATACGTCGCATGATTGGTGGTCCTCTTCTTCCACTTCCAGCACGTCGTGGACCGGCGTGTAGCAGAACGCTGCTCCATCAATCCATATCCCATTTTGACTAATTAATGATCATGTCAAACTATTTCAACCAGAAACCAGAGGAAAAACGGAAATCGATTTTCGAACCCACGAGAAGAGCACGATAAAGAAAGAGAGAATTGATTTCTATATGAAAAGAAAATTGCTTAATTAGTTCAGTTACTGATTCTTTTGGCCACAAGTTTAAATGAAAATAAAAGAAAATCCGTAATGAACTAAACTTGAGCAATTCAGAGCATAAAAAAGATAATTAATCAACCGGCCAGTATGAAAGTCAACGATAAAAATCAAATTAATTCAACATATATAAGCTAACCAATTACCATGAGTAAACAGAACAGAGGCAGAAAAATAAGGTGTATAGACTTATATCAATCGAAGCTAAAAATTCAAATGCCAAGTATAAATTCAGTAATCAAGCATTGGCAAATGTTAAGGACTATATATATGTATACATTACGTTGATCGCAAATCATGTAACTAGATATGCATGTTTGTGTGTGTGTCTATATATATATATAATATATATATATACACACACGATTATATGTCCCTAGATAGTCACCGACATGAAAGGTAGTTTGGTTAGTCCAAGCTTGGATGTTTGAAGCGAGATCCCAACCGGAAACGCCACCAACAGTGTGGTTCGCAGCGGAGACACCACGGAACGACATGATCCACGTCATTATTACGATGATCAACATCGACGTCTTCTCTCTCGATCCCTCCATTCTTCGATCTGATCATTAATTTCAATATCAAATATCGTTCGCAGCACTTGTTTAACTTAGAATCACGATCGATTGACGTAAATTAAGCACCTAAAACGATATATATATTTGTAGCTATCGTTATACAGATGCTTATATCTTATACGCATGCATGCATAATACTTTCTGTCACTTTCTCGAGAAAACTATGAGCGAGCATACCGCAAAAGCAACTTGTGAAAGCAGTTGATCTTGATCGATGGAGTTCTGAAACGGAGGAAATTGGAGCTGAGAAGCGAATCGACTCGATCTTCTGCAAATTCACCACAGTAATGCGATCGAAAGAAAGTCGTTATTAAATTCAGATCAAATCTGAAGAACAAACGGAAGAATATTATGAACAAAAAAGAAGGTAGAACTGAGAGAAGAGATTACCAGGAAAGGAGAAGAAGAGGAAGAAGATGATGGCTGTTTCCCGCCTTTTGTACACTTGAGGGATGAGAAGATTGCTCGGAATGAGTGAAGAATCGGAAAGAGTGAAGAATCCGTTAGCGGTTATAGCTAATGCCCCTGAACGCGATTCATAATGCGCGTGTAATGCAAGCAAGCACTCAGACTCATCATATACATTCATCAATCATCGTATTCATGAGCTGCGTGGAGTGGACTACACGCGCAAGACTCATCCCACAATCTATTATGTACGCGTTCGTAATCGCTTGCCAAATATGCCAGCTTAGCTAAAGCAAATGCGTAATTTCGCTTATGTTTGGTAAAGAGATTCGTTCCCTGATTTGAATCATGATTCGTGATTCGTTACAGTATTTTCTCTCATAAAAAATTCACGTAAATCAAAAATAGTTCGAATCACATGATTTGAATCCTCTAACTAAACATCCTCTAAATTTTAGGTAGAGATGAAAGTTTTGGGCAGTCAAGCGTTGCCCGGTCCGCGTCCTGACAGCCCAAATAGGATTTTCAGGTTTCTCCGTCTGTCCTAAAAAAAGAAAGGTTAATCTTAAAGCCCTACGAGCTAAGGCCGAGCCCCGAGCTGATCATTGTAAGGTAAACTTTTTGAAAAAAAAATAATAATAAGCACTTCAATCCGATCCGGCCTGGCCCAAAAATATTTATAAGCTTAAACTATGAGCCAGTCTGGCCCGAGGATTAAGGTCGCACCAATAGTAACGATCTCAAACCGACTCGTCAATTATTATGTTTTAGGATATCTACGAGTCGGTTTATTATTGGTGCGACTCGTTAGTAACGGTGCGACCAATAGTAACATAATAAATTACTTTCAAAAGATATTTAGGTGGATGGATTGTGCACTTTTATTACTTTTATTTTATTCATTAGTAACGGTCGCACCAATAATAAATTACTTGATCTCAAACCGACTCGTTACTAAAACATAATTTTAGGATATCTTTTTATTTTTTATGTTTTATTTTTTGCATTTTGTTTCGTCAATTATTGAGAATGAATAAAAGTGCACAATCCATCCACCTAAATATCTTGCTTCTCATAAATTACTTACAAGAATTAATTTTGAGTACCAAAACTAAACATAGGTTAATATTCTAATTTACAAACTAAGAGGGATTAATCTATAAGAGGTCCTTTTTAAAATATAGCTTGTCATATACGTAATACATTTTTGTGTGTGCGTTAGAGCAAGTAATTTATTCATGGAAAAAAAATATATAACAAGTAATTTGAAATCCAAGTCTCTTCTTTTGCCCTTGTGCGATTGCTCTGATCTTTGAAGGAATCATCCCTTCTTCATAAATTAATATTAATGAATAATTTTTTTATAGCAAAAAAAAAAAAAACTTAATCTAATTTTGATTTTAAATGGAATGAATATTCTCCTAGTCATTTATGCCATAAAATATATATCATTACAAGAGCATTTATAATGCAATATTTAAATTGATGTGCCAAATCAAATTTTAGCATTTGACTAAAAAAAGCATGCTCCAATCCTATGTTTATTTTATATGTCGAATTTGACGAATGTTATTTATCGGGATCTTGTAGATTCGAAAGGTATAATGTGTGACAACCCTCCTATGAGGCCACTACTGTAACTTAAACTTTAACTTGTACTTACTGGGGTTTCTTAAAATATGCGGAACATTTTTTTTTTTTTTTTATATAAGAAGGAATACTTTCATAATTTGTAACAATAATTTAAATAAGTGAAATCACTAAATTTCTTAAAGCTTTTCTTAATTTTAGTTAAGATAAAACCTTTTAGGAATATCCTTCAAACGGAATAGCATTTGAACTCTTGTTTCAAATACTCTTTAAAAGCTTCTCTAAAACTAGTCATTTCAATCGGCCATCTCATTTGACTTTAAAACGGATTTCGTGAGAAATCTTAAATTCAAGTACATCTTAAAGTCCTTCTAAAATTACTCATTTAAATCGTCATGTTTAAAATTCATTTATTTGTTGCATGTACTGTTGCAGCGTTCTAAAACTTAAATACTCAAAACTAGGGTTGTTAGCTACAACCTTGGTTTTCTTAACATACATATGTACGTATACTTTTTAAACATACATACTTGAAACCTTTGAATCATATAGACATATACATGATTTTTCTTAAACTTACTGCGGAAAATAACTGCGTGAGCGGTATCCATTCCCATCTCCACCATTCGT
>NW_010366484.1:4073-6851 GCF_000414095.1 Morus notabilis | reverse complement strand
TTTTTCTATGCATGGCCGGCCAAAGTGGAGAAGGAGAGAGAGAAAAATAAATCCTACCCCTTGTACTTTAGTCCACTCTCTTAAGTTACCTTTGAATCAGGTAAAAATCATACTGACTGTAAAGGGTACTTAGCTGACAGGAAATTCTTGTTTCTGACAGTTCTCTTTTTTTTTCTACTACTTATTTACAGTTCAACTGTTAAATCCTCGTCTGCTTTGATATCACGTTAAATTCTTACTCGCGTAATATCTTAAACTGTTTCAAGTCTTGAAATTAATTCTAGACTGAATAAATTCTAAATTTAACTTTTCTGCATTATATCCCGGGAATGACATTGTTTCTGACGCTGTCAACTCCTGAGCTCACATTGTACCCTTCTACTATAGGTATCTATCTTGTGACTTTAACCTAGCTGTCTGGCAATTAAGGATTTTCTCTTCTTTAAAAATGTCAGTGCGTTTTCTTTTTTACGCTGCTAACATCATGTTGTGTTTAGAGATTCTTGAAATTAAGATTCTCAAAATATACTTGTACTGAAAATTATTCCACCTTAAAGTACGGCAAGAATTTATCGATCGAATTTACTTAATCAAAAACATGAACTTAACATGAAATCTGCTACAGAATTTAGGAATACATATATTAATTTCATAAATCCTTCAGTCACATAATATTTATCTAAGAAAATCCTTGGCTTAAATACATAAATTGTATTATTTAAGGTCTGGGATTTTCTCAGTCATTACATAATGTGTCGGGTTGGCACGCATAAAGATACGACTCATTAATGGTGGGAGCCTCTATTAGGCCTATCTCGCAAAGATGGAGCCTCCATTAGTGCCAAAATAGTGAATTTCAAACCTTGACTGATAGGGAAAATTATAAAGCATGGGTTTTGGGTTTTCAAGGGCAGAAATGAAGACTTGGGCTTCCAAAAGAACAGGTGGAAGACTTTTTAGGAATTCTCAGTCACCCATTCATATTTAATCTAATTAATTTGAAAACCCCTAAGTGACATTTAAATTAATGCCAAATTAAGAAATAAAGGTCTCCATTTCATCACACATAGCACACCAAATGATGACCCATGCAAGTTCCCTAAGCATGGCTTGAGTCCACAAAACGATCCTATTACGCCTATCTAGTACAAATGGAGCCTCCATTAGTGCCAAAGCAGTGAGTTTCAAACCTTGACTGATAGGGAAAATTATAAAGCTTGGGTTTTCAAGGGCAAAAATGATGACTTGGCTTCCAAAAGGACGGGAGGAAGACTTTTTAGGAATTCTCAGTCACTCATTCATACTTAATCTGATTAATTTGAAAACCCCCAAGTGACATTTAAATTAATGTTGAATTAAGAAATAAAGGTGTCCATTTTATCACACATAGCACACCAAATGATGAACCAAGCAAGTTCCCTAAGCATGGCTTGAGTCCACGAAACGAGCCTAATTACGCCTATCTAGTACAGATGGAGCCTCCATTAGTGCCAAAACAGTGAGTTTCAAACCTTGACTGATAGGGAAAATTATAAAGCTTGGGTTTTCAAGGGCAAAAATGATGACTTGGCTTCCAAAAGGACGGGAGGAAGACTTTTTAGGAATTATCAGTCACTCATTCATACTTAATCCGATTAATTTAAAAACCCCCAAGTGACATTTAAATTAATGTCAGATTAAGAAATAAAGGTGTCCATTTGATCACACATAGCACACCAAATGATGACCCATTTGAGTTCCCTAAGCATGACTTGAGTCCACGAAACGAGCCTAATTACGCCGTTAGAAGCGATTGTTGGGCCTGGCCCCTTAAATGGGCCTTGTACTAAATCTGATATCAACAATATTCTTAGTTGTAAATTTATCACCAAATATAATAAATGTTACATTTTAGCATTTGATTAGTATTGGTTGATATCTATTAACTTCTTTTTAATCATTACAACATATCAAGAAAAAAAACCTACGCCATTGATCAAACTGCTACCAATCGGTCAACCCTTAATTTAGAGTGGATTATTTCCTATTCTAATGAGTATAACAATAGACTTAAATTTAACATGTGTAATGACTGAGAAAATTCCAGACCTTAAATAATACAATTTATGTATTTAAGCCAAGGATTTTCCTAGAAAATATTATGTTATATTGTGAATGAAGGATTTATGGAATTAATATATGTATTCCTAAATTCTGTAGCAGATTTCATGTTAGGATCATGTTTTCGATCAAGTAAATTCGATCGATAAATTCTCACCGTACTTTAAGGCAGAATAATTTTTAGTACAAGTATAGTTTGAGAATCTTAATTTCAAGAATCTCCAAACACAGCATGATGTTAGCAGCGTATAAAAAAAATGCACTGACATTTTAAACGAAGAGAAAATCCTTAATTGCCAGACAACTGGGTTAAAGTCAGAAGATAAATACCCATAGTAGAAGGGTACAATGTGAACTCGGGAGTTAACACCGTCAGAAACAACGTCATTTCCGAAAATTAACGCAGGAAAGTTAAATTTAGAATTTGTTCAGTCTAGAATTAATTTCAAGACTGTAAACAGTTCAAGATATTACGCGAATAAGAATTTAATGTGATATCCAAAGCAGTCAAGTATTTAACATTTAACTGTAAATAAGCAGTAGAAAAAGGAACCGTCAGAAATGGAAACGAATTCCTGTCAGCTAAGTTACTCTCTTATAGTCAGTATAATTTTTATCAGTTTCAAAGGGAAACTTAAGAAAGTGGACAAGAGTACAATGGGGTAGGTGAGATTTTTT
>NW_010366484.1:3222-3945 GCF_000414095.1 Morus notabilis | reverse complement strand
AATAATTTCCAAGTTGCCTATAAAAGGAACCAACATAGGATAAGCTTCATTTTTTTTTCTCCTAGCTTTTTCCCCACTCAAAAATCCGGCCACCCTACAACATTTCCTCTCAAATATTTTCCTCCACTCTTCCAATCTTGAGCCACTAGCAAACCATAGAAGAAGAAGAAAGAGATCAAAGGGTCTAGGAGGAGACTAGTCAAGCATTCCTCCAAGGTTCCAAGCCATTAACAAATCTTAGAGGAGTTCAAAGGTTTTCAAGGGAGAGAGAGAGTTCTTCAAGGGTAAGTTCTCAAACTCTTTTCCATTTATTTCTAGCCAACCTTAAGCTTGGATTTATGGATGTAAATTTGTGGTTCTTGAGGAAGATGTGTTGTAATAAGGGTGTGTGAGTTTTATGTTGGTTTTGTGAGTTATAAAGTTAGTTAATGTGGTATGATTATGCTTGATTTAAGTTTGCTTATTTCCGGGTAGAGGAAAATTTTCCGGTTACTTTGAACGCGAAAATAAGAACCCTAGAGGGAGATTTTTCAATGTTTCAAAGCTTGAACTTATAGCCCTCAATGTTTTGAACATTTTCTATGACTATGACAAAACCCAATTTTAACTCTAAAAGCAAGTTTGAAGCCAGTTTGCAAAAACGGACGGGCTGTCAAACACAGTTTCAGAAATAGAAAAAGGGGCGATTGCTACAGCATTGCTACAGCAATCCTACAACATTTT
>NW_010366484.1:0-3212 GCF_000414095.1 Morus notabilis | reverse complement strand
TTGAACTTATAGCTCTCGATGTTTTGAACATTTTCTATGACTATGACAAAACCCAATTTTAACTCTAAAAGCAAGTTTGAAGCCAGTTTGCAAAAACGGACGGGCTGTCAAACACAGTTTCAGAAATAGAAAAAGGGGCGATTGCTACAGCATTGCTACAGCAATCCTACAACATTTTGAAAAGAAGATTTACTGCAGCATCCTTCAGCATTTTAAAAGAGATTGCTACAGCAATCCTAAAACCTTTTCAAAAAGATTGCTACAGCAATATTAGAAGATTGCTACAGCAATTCTATAGCATTTTTAAACCATTGCTAAACCAAAAGAAAAAAAAACAGCAGCCACTGTTTTCAGCCAAACGAGGCCTTTAGAGGCTGAATTTTAACTTTATCCAAAAACGACAATTTTAGATCTCGACGAGTCGAAGAATTGTTGTGAAGAACGGATTTTCAAAATCCAACTCTAAAATGCAGTGAAATGCAGATTTCAGAAACTGCACAATTTTAACAAAACGAAACTAAAACAGTGACGTTTTTAACAAAAGGTTATCAAAGAATCCGAGATGTGGTTCCAGTAAAATAATATGATTTTAGACCTCACTTTAATGAGGAACAGCCGTGAAGAAAGATTTCAAGAAAAAGGGTTTCTACAATATAGTTTCACGGTGGTTTACAAGTCAACCGTAAAACGACTTGGGGAATAGTTTTCAAAAGTCGATATTCGAAAAGAGATTTTACAACGGAATTTTAGTGCTTGTAATTAAATGAGTGAGTTATCATTTTATAAAAATTGAATGATAGTTCTTTTAAAAGCTTAATAGTTTTCGAGCAAAACAACTCGACGGGTACTTACAAGCCCAACACGATAGGTCCTTAGAATTTTGAGGATTTGATGTGGGTCCAACGCCCGCATTAATTTAAGAGACTCCGTTAGAGTTTAAATTTCAACGGCCTAAGAGCTAGAATGCCGTGAATAAGTTTCTAGGCCAAATTGGGCCTTAATAATATAATGAGTCCAATGAGGAAATTCAGCGGCCTAAGAGTTAGAATGCCGTTAATAAGCTTCTAGCCGAATTGGGCCTTAATATCATAATAAGTTCAATGAGGAATTTTATGGAGAATAAATTACTATATTGGGTAAATGATTTTTAATCTAGACATAAGTATGTTAAGGGCAATTAAGGAAAATAAAATTTTGAGGATCTACTAAATTGATTCTTATAGTAAATTATCCTTCAATAAAGGAAAGGAATACATACCTTAAGTAAAGGGTTAGATTTTCTTCATAAGTTGCTAAAATAGAATAGCAAATGACAGATAATTTCACACTCTCAATGGGTGTTCATTTTCAGAAGTAAGCAAGTAAGAGAATAGGCTGTTTGGCGAAGAGTGGATTCCAGCTCTGTAAATCAAGTAAGTAGGAATCTCGCCTACAGTATGAATAGATTTTTAAAGAAAAAGTTACACATGTTATATATGCATGTTTATGCTTTAAGTATTGTATGCGATGCTATGTCATGCTGCATACACATAAACAGCGTACATGAATTATATGTGTTTGAGTTAATTTAATATTATGTATATTATGCTAGATCATACTGCATACACTTAAGCAGTGCACATGAAGTATATGTATTTGAGTACATTCTATGTTATAGTATGCTTTGCTATGTCATATTGCATACACCTTAATAAGTCAAGAGGAACTTATAAGAATAATATCAGTTGAGTGCCGTACCAGCCTCCACAAGGGAGGTAACTCATGCTCCACAAGGGAGAAACAGAAAATAACAATAATGTCCTCCGACTCAAGGGAGGCATTCAAGTTATAATCACGGTGTCGTGGGGGACCTTGCAAACCCTCACGTTCCGATGATTGCGCGCAAGTGGTACGCGAGCACTCGGGCCCATCAGTAAGAAAGATAAGATAAGATAATAAGACTATGATAAGACGTCATAATTAAGCATAATCAGCTCATGCATATTTATTCATGTGTACTTACAGTTATTTTGTGAGATATAGTTCCTACTTGCTGAGCGAAAGCTCAATCAGATATGTTCATGTTGTAGGTAAGAAACCTATCAGCAATTCTTGAAGGGCAATGGCGAGCGGTGGACGAATGGTGGAGATGGGAATGGATACCGCTCACGCAGTTATTTTCCGCAGTAAGTTTAAGAAAAATCATGTATATGTCTATATGATTCAAAGGTTTCAAGTATGTATGTTTAAAAAGTATACGTACATATGTATGTTAAGAAAACCAAGGTTGTAGCTAACAACCCTAGTTTTGAGTATTTAAGTTTTAGAACGTTGCAACAGTACATGCAACAAATAAATGAATTTTAAACATGACGATTTAAATGAGTAATTTTAGAAGGACTTTAAGATGTACTTGAATTTAAGATTTCTCACGAAATCCGTTTTAAAGTCAAATGAGATGGCCGATTGAAATGACTAGTTTTAAAAAAGTTTTTAAAGAGTATTTGAAACAAGAGTTCAAATGCTATTCCATTTGAAGGATATTCCTAAAAGGTTTTATCTTAACTAAAATTAAGAAACGCTTTAAGAAATTTAGTGATTCACTTATTTGAAATTATTGTTACAAATTATGAAAGTATTCCTTCTTATATAAAAAAAAAAAAAATGTTCCGCATATTTTAAGAAACCCCAGTAAGTACAAGTTAAAGTTTAAGTTACAGTGGCGGCCTCATAGGAGGGTCGTCACAGTTGGTATCAGAGCCAGTATCCTGCCATCCTACTCCACATCGTCACGCGTCTGCTTCGTCATAGTCTAAGTAAGTTAAAGTATGTTTATGTTAAGTAGATTATAGTAATTAATATACGCGAACGCTTATTTAATGAGCAACCAAAGGTTAATATGTTCGCACGATTAAGATCGTCCTATCAAGGATCATTCAAGTCTAGATGCCCCAACAGTTATTGTGTTGTAATCCCTTGGGCTGACAAGACGATATTTAGATAAGTGTGATCGTTTGAGGTGACTCCTTAATGATCGTTGCTGGACTATGAAGCCAAGCAAAGTATTGAAGCCAAGCAAAGTATCAAAGCCACGTACAGCCGTTGAAAAAGACTACTACCAAGACTCCCTTCGAGGAAGCCCGTATGACTGCTTTGCTAGTAGCTGTTTTCAGCCTAGATCCAGAAAGAGGATCTGAATATGTAGCATGAAGGCGACGTTAATAAGTAGATGG
>NW_010366483.1:0-1635 GCF_000414095.1 Morus notabilis | reverse complement strand
GGTATGTTTAGGTTTGGTTTAAGTTGTTTATTTTGGGTTGGAGGAAAAATTTTTCAGTTACTTTGAATGCGAAAATGAGGACCCTAAAGCGGGATTTTTCAGTGTTTCAAAGCTTGAACATATAGTTCTCGACATTTTGAACGTTTTTTTGTGACTGTGACAAAACTCAGTTTTGACTATAAATGCAAGTTTTAAGCCATTTTTCAAAAATGGTGCAGGCTGTCCAACACAGTTTCGGGAAAAACTGCAGCCACTGTTTTCAGCCATACCAGGCCTTTAGAGGCTAAATTTCAGCTTCCTCCAAAAATGACAATTTTCGATCTTGATGAGACGAAGAATTGTAACGAAGAACAGATTTTTGAAATCCGAATCTAAGATACAGTAAAACGCAGATTTCAGAAACTGCACAGTTTTAACTAAACAAAACTAACACAGTGTTGGTTTTTAACAAAGGTTATCAAAGAACCCAAAATGTGATTTCAGTAAAATACTATGGTGTTAAGCCTCATTTTATTGGAAATATTCGTAAAGAAAATTTTCAAGAAAAATGGGTTCTTTTAATAACTTAATGGTTTTTCAAGCAAAACATCCCAACGGGCATCTACAAGGCCATTCCTGAAAAATTAGCCTTTTATAATTACATTGGCAATAATCCGGCAAAAGGGGGATTATTTAGAGCTGGCTCAATGGACAACGGGGATGGAATAACTGTTGGTTGGTTAGGACACCCGATCTTTAGAGATAAAGAAGGGCGTGAACTTTGTATTAGGTCCTTAAACTTACAAAGGTTGGATGTGGGTCCAATGCCCGCATTAATTCAAGAGACACCGCTTAAGTCTAAATATCAACGGTTAAGAGTTAGAACGTCGTTACTAATTCTTTAGGCCAAATTAGGCCTTAGTGATAGAACAAGTCCAATGAGGTAAATAATGGAGAATAAGTTACTAGATTGGATAATTGATTTCAATCTAGACATAAGTGTGTTAAGGGTAATTAAGGAAAACAAGATTTTAAGGATTTAATTAATTGATCCTTAAAGTAAATTATCCTTCAGTAAAGGAAAGGAATACACGCCTTAGTAAAGGGCTAGATTTCCTTCATAAGCTGCTAAAATAGAATAGCAAATGACAGATTAATCTTATACTCTCAATGGGTGTTCATTTTCAGAAGTACGCAAGTAAGAGAATAGGTTGTTTGGCGAAAAGTGGATTCCAGCTCTGTAAATCAGGTAAGTAGGAATCTCGCCAACAATATGAATAGATTTTAAAGAAAAAGTTGCACATGTTATATATGCATGTTTATGCTTTAAGTATTGTATGCGATGCCATGTCATACTGCATACACCTTAATAAGTTAAGAGAAACTTATAAGAATAATCTCAGTTGAGTGCCATACCAGCCTCTGAGAAGGAGGTGACTCATGCTCCGCAAGGGAGAAAAAAATATATAATAATGTCCTTTGAGAGGGAGGCATTCAGTTCAGTTATAATCACGGTGTCGTGGGCGACCTTGCAAACCCTCATGTCTCGATGATTGTGCGCAAGTGGTATGAGCACTCGGGCCCATCAATGAGAAAGATAAGATACAATAAGATAAGATAATAAGACTCTGATAAGACATCATAATTAAGCATAAT
>NW_010366482.1:470-762 GCF_000414095.1 Morus notabilis | reverse complement strand
AACCTTGTAATCCCATTGTTAATATAGCAGAAGAAATTTAAGTGGCCTATGGGTCCCGTAGGTTTTACTCTCAATTTGAGAGGTTTTCCACGCTAAAAATTGGCGTTTCATTTGTGGTTGATTATTTTGATCAATTGGTGCATTAGTTGTTTGGCTTTGTTGGCATTTTGTTTGAGATCCTATTTTAGCATACAAAGAGGGAAAGTTTTATTCCGCAATTGTTAGTATTAATTTTTCCAACAAAATGGTCATTTAAATATTTTTTATTCATTTTGACATTATTATTTTGATT
>NW_010366482.1:0-315 GCF_000414095.1 Morus notabilis | reverse complement strand
TAATCTTCAGTTAAGTATGCAATGTGGCATGTATTTTTACTTCAATTATATTGTTTATCGATCACTGATTGTTGGTAATTGATTTATAAGTTAAAAACTGGTAGACTTGGGCTCGAGTTAGCCTAACTACACAGTTATTTTACTTTTAAATCCCCAGTACTTCTATAACCTGGACGTGACAGGAAATTTTGAAACCACATATGCATGTTCTCAATGTTCAAAATGAAAACCAAAAAACATAAGAAAAATAAAGTTGACTTACATATATATAATCATATATATGTCATTTTACAAAATACAATATTAGAATGCAAG
>NW_010366481.1:0-518 GCF_000414095.1 Morus notabilis | reverse complement strand
TTTTTTTTAATGTTTAAGGTAATGTTTTGTATGTTTGCATTTTTTTAACTATTTATTTATATTACAATTAAAATAACTAATTGAGTAAATGGGGTACCGCGAGTACTCCGAACTCGTGATGGGAAAATTCGTCTTGTAACACGTCAATTTATGCGAATTTATGAGGCGAGTATAGTGAGTATTTTTATTTGCGAGACAGATTGACAAAAAGACCACCCACCTCAAATTCGCTTGTTCCCATCCCTAATTGTGAGCAAGTAAAATGTAACATTGGGATCACTACAAACTCTCATAAACACAAGTCTAACACAACCAAATCAATGCCATGAAACAGATTTAACGGACCACAAATAAACTTAAAAAGTGGGAAGACCACCTCATTAGTTATTACATAATTTAACGAAAACAAAACGACAAAACAAAAAACCTTTAAGGCAGAAAAACCATCGCCATTATTCCATGAACGATTTGTTAGCTGTAATAACTTTGGTATTTCCTTTCTTGAAAAAAAAAAAAAA
>NW_010366480.1:0-1698 GCF_000414095.1 Morus notabilis | reverse complement strand
ACGAATTTAGTGACAACTTTTTGTGTCGTAACGGGGCCGGCCCATCAGCTGTTAGATTGAAGCTCTCTTTACGCTCTACCACCGCCACTAGAATGGTGACAATGTTTGGTGTCGTAACGGGGCCCATCAACCGTTAGATTAAAGAAGCTCTCATCATGATCTACGAATGGCACGGGAATGACGACAACTTTTGGTGTCATAATGGGGCCCATCAGCCATTAGATCGATGCTCTCTTCGCGATCTACGACTACCACAGGAACGGTGAAAAGTTTTGGTGTCGTAACGGGGCCCATAATCCGTTAGATTGAAGCTCTCTTCGCGTCCTACAACCGCCATGGGAATGGTGACAACTTTTGGTGTTGAAATTGGGCCCATCAGTGATTTGATCGAAGCTCTCTTCGTGATCTACAACTGCCACCAGAACGGTGAAACTTTGGGTGTCGTAACGGGGCCCGTTAGCCATTAGATCAAAGCTCCGTTCGCTCCCTACAACCGCCACGGGAACGGCAACAACTGTTGGTGTCGTAACGGGGCCCATCAGCCGTTAGATCGAAGCTCTCTTCGTGCTCTACCACCACCAAGGGAATGGTGATAACTTTTGGTGTCGTAACGGGGCCCCTCAGCCGTTAGATCGAAGCTCTCTTCGTGATCA
This sequence comes from Morus notabilis, assembly GCF_000414095.1. Taxonomy (NCBI): domain Eukaryota; kingdom Viridiplantae; phylum Streptophyta; class Magnoliopsida; order Rosales; family Moraceae; genus Morus; species Morus notabilis. The sequence continues at coordinate 1,045 of NW_010366480.1, read as the reverse complement.
ACGAATGGCATGGGAATGGCGACAAATTTTGGTGTCATAACGGGGCTCATCAGTCGTTAGATCGAACCTCTCTTCGCGATCTACCGCTGGTATGAGAATGGTGATAACTTTTGGTGTCGTAACGGGGCCCATAATTCGTCAGATCGAAGCTCTCTTCGCGCTCTACAACTACCCCGGGAAGGACGACAAATTTTGGTGTCATAACGGGGCCCAACAGCCAATAGATCGAAGCTCTCTTCGTGATCTACGACTACCATGGGAATGGTGACAACTTTTGGTGTCATAACGGGGCCTATAATCCGTTAGATCGAGGCTCTCTTCGCACTCTACAAAGGCCATGGGTATGGCGACAACTTTTTTTGTCGTAACGGGGCCCATAATCCGTCAGATCGAAGCTCTCTTCGCACTCTAAATCTACCACGGGAACGACGACAACTTTTGGTCGTAACGGGGACCAACAGCCGTTAGGTCGAAGCAATCTTAGCAATCTACAACCGCCACCGGAACGGCGAGAACGTCTCTTCGTGATCTACAACTGCCACCGGAACGGCGACAACTTTTGGTCTCGTAACGGGGCCCATTAACCGTTAGATCGAAGCTCTGATACCAATCTATGACTGGCACAGGAACGGTGAAAACTCTTGGTGTCGTAACGAGGCCAATAATTCATCTGATCAAAGCTCTCTTCACCCTCTACAACTGCCACGAAAACATTGACAGCTTTTGGTGTCGTAACGGGCCCCATTAGCCGTTAGATTGAAGCTCTCTTCGCAATCTACTTCGGCCACAGGAACACCTAAAACTTTTGGTGCGTAACGGGGCCCATCAACTGTTAGATCTAATCTCTGTTCGCGCTCTAGAACCGCCATGGGAACGGTGACATCTTTTGGTGTCGTAACAGGGCCCATCATCCGTTATATCGTAGCTCTCTTCGCGCTCTACCACCACCACTGGAATGGTGACCACGTTTCGGTTCGAAACAGGGCCCATCAGTCGTTAGATCGATGTTGTCTTCGCGATCTACAACGGCCACGGGAACGGCGAC